>NW_017257420.1:23120-27634 GCF_001594055.1 Mycetomoellerius zeteki | reverse complement strand
AAACATTTTTTTTCGATTTCTCTGAAACGGAGCAAAAACGAGCATATGTCTATAGGACTTTTTTCTTAGTTTTTTACTCCTCTACACGCTCCCGAAGTTTTGCCATTTAATTTGGAAACACCCTGTATATACGAGATGTTCCATTTTACTTAATACACTAATATATCGAGAATGAGACTTAGGATTGGAAAGAATTTCAATCTAAAGTTATGTAACTCCTGGTGGAAAAATTTCCTTGAAATTATTCCACATTTTGGAACACTTTTCAGCAAAATTTCAGCATTTCAACAAAATTTCAGTTTAATTTCAACGATTTTTAGCTGAAAAATTCATTTTTAACAAAATTTCAAAGAAATTTCAGCAAAATTTCAGAAAAATTTCAAAGGAATTTCAATTCAACGATTTTTCAGTATGTTAGCTAAAAAAATCACTTCCAGTGAAATTTTAGGAAATTTTCAGCAATTTCACTAAAATGTTCTAAAACGTGAAATAATTTTAGCGAAATTTTTTTACCAGGGACATCGAGGGGGACATAAGATGGTATCATTGGTTTGACCATGGATGGCGTTATCAAGATCAAGGAAAGGTCACTTTGAATTTTTTGAAAAGAAAAAACCTCTATTTTTCATAACATATTTATTATGTATCTTATCTCGAGAGCTTTTTAAAACATTCTAATAAAATATTTTCTTGTAAAGTACTTTGCGAGTTATAAGGTTAAAGTTACAAAGAAAGTTGCAATACCGCTGGCATTAGCATTATTAAAAGTGTCCATTTGAAAAGTTTTAGCTGTTGATTAAACACCTTGAGTAATGCTAATACCGACAATCAGTAACTTTCAAGCTTTATAACTCGAAAAGTGCTTTACAAAAAAATATTTTATTATAACTTTTTGAAAAGCTCTCGAGGTAAGCCATAAGAATATGTAATGAAAAATGGGAAGTTCCACTTAAAAAATTCAAAGTGACCTTGCTTTGATCTTGGCAACGCCACTCAAGATCAAATCAATGATATCATCTCATATCCCTTTCAATGTCACATAACTTTTGTCTGAAACTTTTCTCAATCTCACGTCTTATTCTCGAGATATATTAGTGTATCAATTAAAATGAAACACCCTGTACTACATATGATATATACATATACATTATACATGTACACAATTGATAGAACATCTCTAATTAATATTTACTTTCCACAGATTATACTAATCAGGATTGGTGGTTTGTAAAGAAACATTTGACCGAAGAAAAAGGTTGGGTACCGGCGCAATATTTATTGGATGAAGTACGTTACACTGTTTACTTGCAACGAAAATTGCATGAAAAGATTGACAAATTGCCAATCTTTGAGAGTAAGTAATTTATTTACGAAATTGATAAATTTGATAAAACAATGCGATAAAGTTTATTAATCACACCGAATTACTTTCATAATATGCACTTGCGATTTGAAATTTGATATAAACTTTTAAAATATTCATATTATATATTTAACCTTTTCAGAGCCTGTCCCCGGAGAAAATGCTTCAGCACCAAGATTTATTGAAAAATTACAACCAATTCATACATTAGATGGTTACACCGTGCAATTCGAATGTCAAGTAGAAGGCATACCAAGACCACAAATAACTTGGTTCCGCCAGACCGCTATTATCAAACCATCTACTGATTTTCAAATATATTATGACGAGGATAACGTCGCTACCTTGATAATCAGGGAAGTCTTTCCCGAAGATGCCGGCACTTTTACCTGTGTTGCGAAAAATGCTGCAGGATTTGCGTCCAGTACTACTGAGCTTATTGTCGAAGCTCCTTTGTCAGATCACGGATCAGATGTTACTGGTCTCTCGAGAAAAAGTCTTTCGAGGTACGTATTTCTTATTCTCTCGGGCAAATTACTTTGATCAAAATCATCAATTATTTTTTTGGTATATATAATATTATAATTGAATATTAGTTATGTACACTTTAAGAGAAAAAAGTCATCGCCGATACCGACTTTGTTTTTGAACAATATTTCTTAAACAAAAACTAAAAAAAAAGTAAAGCTTTAGAAACATAAATATGAACTAGAGAGTATCTTCTATCAAATAATATCTAATAATAGCAGTTTTTTACAATATTGCTTGAAATTTTGCAAAAATTAATCTTTTTGTTAAGATAAACAAAAATGAGCGTCTGACAAAATAGGTCCCAAATATGACAGAGAAGACAATAATATAGTAATAAATAGGCTATATATTTTTATTCTTTTTCTTTCACAGAAGTTATCTGTACAAAGCACTTACAAGTGAATTGTATGTAAGATTTTTTAGAATCTTTTCATTTTTTTCGATATAAAATATTTTTTGTTAATTTACATACTTTATGCTGTTCTGCAAAATACAAACGCGTAACGCCATCGACAGACAGATAAATGGATGAACGTTCTTTCTCTGTTTACTAAGCCTGATTGGTTGAAAAAGTACTGCTGGATCAATAACAACCAATCAGGGTTAGTAAACAGAGAAAGAACGTTCATCCATTTATCTGTCTCTCACTCTACTCGTGTTTCTACCCCCACCATCGCCATCGGTTCATTCTGTATGTCAATGCGTAACGCATAATTTTTTTTTTGAAAGTTTTTCAATAAATACACAGTTGATTTCAGCTCCAATACGACTATCTGGCACTATAGCTATATTGCAAATTTATACTGTCAGCGATAAAAATCTACACATAGTTTAATACGTTACATGCACTATAAAGGAGCCCGCAGAATCCTTATGGGAAATGGCTTTCGGTTAATTTTTTTAAAAATTTGATATATTGTAGTTCTCAACACGTAGAACAAAAGTGTCCATGGTCCCAAGGTCCAATCATGGATAGTTTTCGAGATACAGCTCTCCAAAGTTGGACTTTTCGTACCTTATTGCAGCGTAGTGCGGATGCAGTCGATGTCGATGTGCGATGATACTTACGATTAAAGGGTGGGTGTACAGGTGCTTGCTTGTTTGTTTGTTGTGTGCGCGTGCGTGCGTGCGTGTGCGCGCGTGCGCGCATTATTTATCGTAATCTCAACATTGGCTGCGTTCAGCAGACTCAACAGTTTTGCAACCGTTTTATGATTGTCTGCTGAGATAGGACCATTCTTCTAGATCTAAAAGTATGATCCAATTAGCGCGAAGGAAATTTCCAACAGTTGCAAAACAAACGTTCTGCTGAACGCAGCCATTCAATGATCATCTGAATGTTCTCGGTCTGCGGCATCCAATGTCATGACATGTTAAGGTATTTGATGTTCCTTTGATCAGCTCTTGGTCGGAATCTCACCGCTACGACGGTACGGCGTTTAACGGTCGAACATGAGTTTTTTGAGGTTGAGACTCGGAATCTTCTGTAGACGACTTAGGGTCTTGATAACATCGGCTTAAAAACATATACTTACGAGTTTATATACCCGCGATTTCTTATTACAATATTAATACATTGTTATACTGTCAATTGTTCATCCCTTCTACTCATAGTCAAGATATTTTTCTTGAGAAAAGAAACATTTTTTTTTCTCCATATCATACGTCACTTTTAGGTAATATCCCTTCAAGTATGAATAACTTCTTCTGGTAAATATAATCCGCTGGTGAATGTAGATTGATTCATTATTCCAATAGAAAAATCTGTTATTGGTAGTTTGCTTAAAAAAAGTTCCCATTCACTTCACTGTCATCACCCTCCAGTGAAAGCAAGCACCTGTACACCCACTTTAATCGTAAGCATCATCGTACATCGACATCGACTGCATCCGCACTACGCTGCAATAAGGTACGAAAAGTCCAACTTTAGAGAGCTGTATTTCGAAAACTACCCGTGATCGGACCTTGGGGCCATGGACACTTTTGTTCTACGTGTTGAGAACTACAACATATCAAATTTTTAAAAAAATTAACCGAAAGCCATTTCCCATAAGGATTCTGAGGGGTCCTTTTTAGTAATTGCAGTCAATTTTGGAATACTGCCTATAACGTAACGCTATGAAGATTAAATTAGTTTACGGTCGGTTTTACGGGTGTGCTGGTTTACGCTGCACCCTGATTTTATATTTAAAATCGTATTATGAAAAAAATAAAAAAGAGGAAATAGAAATCAAACTTAGAAAACGATTTAGGAAATATATACGTATATATATAGGAAATATATTGTATGTATTAATAATACAAATATATATATATAAACGATGTAATAAATAATATAATCACTATTATTTAAACGCAATTTGCAAAAAAATCATAAGAATTTTATTTTCGCATTTGTAGAATTTTAGTTGATTTTATATAGAAACAAAGAAACACAAGCCACAAATATATTAATTATGAGTTTGTACTTCTTTAATTAGTTAAACAGATCACGTTTTTATTAGTATTAATAAGGTGCAAAGGTTTCTAAGAAATAAAGAAATGTCGCTTTAGGAGATCTATGTCAGATCATATCGGTGATCTTCCTTTACCGTAAATGTGGGTGACTTGGGACAGCATG
>NW_017257420.1:0-22547 GCF_001594055.1 Mycetomoellerius zeteki | reverse complement strand
AAATAAATTATGTTTTTATCAATATTAATAAAGTACAATGTGAAATTAGTTATTAATATTAAAGAGAGCGTCTTTTTAAGAGACCTATGTCAGTATCGGCAATTTTCCTCTATTATAATTACAATTTGTGAAACAAGCATAATATTAATTATACACATCTAATAAATACTGTATTTGTGTTTTAAACCTGATAATTTTTATAATTATAACTTTTATATTATATTGTATTACATTATATAATATTTTGTTTTCTAATTATATAATCCTTAATCATTATTACTATTAAATTGTTTAGAGAATCATCTTTAGCCGATATATTAGAAGGTATACCACCTACATTTTCCCGAAAGCCGAAAGCGAAATATGTGAATGAAGGTGACGATGTGATACTGGAATGTCGATTGGTCGCTATACCGGAACCAGACATAACATGGCATCATAAAGACGTACCAGTAGTTAGTCAACAGAACATTATAGTTGCAACTGAAAGTGACATGCATATGTACTGCAGTGTCGTAAACTTCACTAAAATTCAAAAGAAGCAGGAGGGAAGATACAAGATTATTGCTAAAAACAGAGAGGGCGAGGCTACTATCGATATTCCTGTAAAGGTTGGTCGACAACATATATTTATAACCGATAAATTAGAGCTCTATACGGTCGAAACTAGATCTTAAAATGCTTAAATAATTCAATCCTGAATCACTAAATATGATATATATGTACTTGATATACATACCACAATTGTAGTCTAACGAACTGTGCACCGAAATATTTCCGGACTAAACACAATTAAACCACTGTAGTAATTTCGCGAATTAAATTAAATTTTAATAATTTCGAAGCTCAATCAGACATCATATTTCGAAGATGTTAATATGCTGAAAAAACTATAATTAAACTTATTGCGAAAAATATTACCTCGGCCGGGAGTCGAACTCGGATCTCTTGTATTCCGTACAAGCGTTCTGAGCCATTAGACCACCGAGGCCTTAGTAATATTCTTCGCAATAATCGGTATATGTAAGGATACAACGTCATACGTTTTTAAACAATAATATCATTTTTAGACCGTGTATGTGAGAGACACAACCGATAAATTAGAGCCCTATACGGTCGAAGCTAGATCTTAAAATGCTTAAATAATTCAATCTTGAATCACTAAATATGATATACGAGGGCAAATCAATAAGTACCCGTGTTAGTAATGAAGACGCAAGAGATTTTCACAAAACTTTTTTTTATTTTTCAACATAATCCCCTTTTAGGAGGATACACTTTTCCCAAAGTTTCTGCCATTTTTTAATTCCTCCGAAAAGTACGATTTGTCGAACTCTGCAAAATAGGTCTCTGTTTCGGCAATGACCTCCTCATTCGACGTGAATCTTTTTCCACCGAGCCATTTTTTCAAGTTTGGAAACAAGAAGAAATCGCAGGAGGCCAAATCCGGAGAGTATGGTGGATGCGGCAGCAATTCGTATCGCAATTCGACCAATTTGGCTGTGGCGACTGCGGAGGAGTGAGTCGGTGCATTGTCCTGATGGAACAACACTTTTTTTTCGCTAAATAGGGGCATTATTTCTTCAATTCAACATTGAATCGGTCCAATAAATCAGCATAGTACTGCCCCGTGATAGTTTTGCTTTTCCCCATGTAATCGATGAAGATTACGCCTTGCGCATTCCAAAAAACAGTGGCCATCACTTTTCCGGCCGATGGGACCGTCTTGGCCTTTTTTGGAGCACGTTCGCCGGGTGAAATCCACTGTTTTGACTGTACCTTGGTCTCCGGTGTGTAGTAATGAATCCATGTTTCATCAACGATTACTCGACGCAAAAACTCCTTCGAATTGCGCTTGAACAGCTCCAAACATTGCTTTGAAATTGATAGCCACATTTGCTTGTTGTCCATCGTGAGCAATCGCGGCACCCATCGAGCCGACAGCTTTTTCATTCCTAAATTATCATGCAAAATATTGAATGCCGTTCCATACGACATGCCTATGGCCTCTGTTACTTCATGCACTTTCGTTCGGAGATCAGTGAGAATCATGTCGTGGACTTTTTGGTAAACGTTAAAAAGACCCCACCATTCTCAAATTTCGATAAAAATAGACTCAATCGATGCGTTTTTGCATGAAACGAACGAATCTGGCAGAAATAAGCATCTCTGCCCTGCGAACCGAGATATTTAGCGTTAAAGTTCACGACCGTTCAGGTTAGGAAATCTGTCATACCGACTCGATATAAGCGCTATAAGTATGCCTTTTTCATGCTCTGTGACTTAATGCGCATGCGTTTAGCGATTCTTGGGTCCAATAGTGCATGAAATTCGAAATATTCACTTGTTTCATATAATATTACACACTTCCATATAATATTATTTATATTTAATGTTTCAATATATTTTATATATTTTATTAAAGGCTTTAATATTTATATGTAACATAATATGTTTCAACACAAAAGTACTGCTCCTAAAATACAAAAAATCATGCTTTAAAATATAAGTACTACTTTAAAAACACAAATATCTGTCATGGTATATGTCCAATATCATAACCCATGTGGACAGTGGAGTATATAGACAGCAATGCTTGGGTTCGGGGCGGCAAAGCCGCCCCGAACAAAAAAAAAATAACATATCCTACCAGCGTGGAACCTAACGCGTAGAAGTTACAGCCTAGACAGAGTTCGCTTGGAATATTCCTAACTCATGAATTGGAGATGTGAGGATAGTGCTTTTAAAAAGACTGTTCTCACATCCCACTGTCTTCATGGGTTAGGAATATTCCAAGCGGACTTTGTCTAGGCTGTAACTTTTACGCGGTTAGGGTTAGGTTCCACGCGGATAGGATATGTTACTTTTTTTGTTCGGGGCGGCAAAGCCGCCCCGAACCCAAGCATTAGTGTCTACACATTCCACTGTCCACATGGTTTATGATTTATTTGGAATATAACTATGTATAATAGAAACATTGCACGAGTAACTAATTCATTTTTTAATTTGATTTTAAATTTCGCGCACTCTATTGTACGGAATAGTGACTAAACGCATGCGCATTAAGTTACAGAACATAAAAAAGCATACTTATAGCGCTTATATCGAGTCGGTATGACAGATTTCCTAACCTAAACGGTCGTGAACTTTAACGCTAAATATCTCGGTTCGCGGGGCAGAGTGACGCTTATTTTTGACAGATTCATTCGTTTCATGCAAAAACGCATCGATTGAGTCTATTTTTATCGAAATATGAAACTGGCGGGGTTTTCTTAACACTTACCGACTTTTTCAACGATTTCCTCAGTAAAGCCGGTGGCACACGATGCTTGTTTTCTTGTATTGCTAGCTAGAATAAATTTTTGCAACCGTATTGGCTATGATGCAGTCACTGTCAGTACCGTAGCCAATACAATGGCTACGTTCAGCAAGAGCAACGGTTGCACAACAGTTCAGTGAAAAGCTGCTGAACGCGCTGTTGTCAGTGTCCAATACGCAACGTGTTTACTGAGCGGACGCCATTTTTTCCATCATATTTTAAGACCGCTACCTGAGCTCAACGTGTTGAGGAATACGCCCATAACCTCAAATGTGACTCTAGACATTCTAAAATGTTCTTTAAATACATAATCGTTGTACCGTGGTACAATTACTTCATAATAATGTTCATTCTTTGATCGCATTCTACGTTCATTTTGTAACAAATTATTTCGCAATGGTTCGTCCAATTCCTTTGCTATGAAGTTTATGATATTTCTCTGTAATTCTATACCTCTCACATCATCCGCATCGTCGGCAGCAATTAATATCAAATGTAATAAATCCATGTTCACACCGAAAGAACAATACAAACAACGAAAATGACAAATTAACCTAAATAAACAGTCATACCACGGTAAATAGATGATATAAGTCACATGACTTAAGAGAATAGAATCGTTCAGCAATTGGTAACCGCTCACTCAACGGTTGTCGCAACATGTTGGAAACAAGTTGAGGTTGCTGAACGTAGCCATTGGCAAGATTCTAATCTAGCTAGGAATCCAGCAGAAAAACAAGCATCGTGTGCCGCAAGCTTAACCACGTCTGCCGGGCGGCCTGGGCGCTCCTCATCAAAAACAGACCAATATCTGACGGTTGTCATAGATGGTGAAGGATTCCCATAGACGGCATCCAACTTCGTTTTTATTTCTTCGCACGTTTTTCCATCCAAAAATAAAAAGTGAATCACGGATCGATATTGTTCTTTTTCCATTGTATCGAAAAACATTCAACACTCTCACTACGAATTGCTGTCAAATCAAGACTATTGCATGAATCACTCTGAAATTTTGTATGGCGTCATTTGAAAGATGGTAGTATATGATGGTAATGCCAACTTGCATCAGCAACGTCATCTGTCTTCAAACACAGGTACTTATTGATTTGCCCTCGTATATATTCGGAAATATTTCGGTGTATGTACACTTGTACAGTTCGTTAAACTACAATTGTGGTATGTATGTCAAGTACATATATATCATATTTAGTGATTCAAGATTGAATTATTTAAGCATTTTAAGATCTAGCTTCGACCGTATAAGGCTCTAATTTATCGGTTGTGTCTCTCACATACACGGTCTAAAAATGATATTGTTCATTCGTCGCCCCGAGTATGACATTGTATCCTTATATATACCGATTATTGCGAAGAATATTACTAAGGCCTCGATGGTCTAATGGCTCAGTTGTACGGAATACAAGAAATCCGGGTTCAACTCCCGGCCGAGGTAATATTTTTCGCAATAAGTTTAATTAATAGTTTTTTCAGCATATTAACATCTTCGAAATATGATGCCTGATTGATCATCGAAATTATTAGAATTTAATTTAATTCGCGAAATTACTATAGTGGTTTAATTGTGTTTAGTCCGGAAATATTTCGTATATATAAGTATATATATATATATTATATTTAGTGATTCAAGATTGAATTATTTAAATATTTTAAGATCTAGCTTCCACCGTATAGGGCTCTAATTTATCGATTGTGTCTCTCACATACACGGTCTAAAAATGATATTATTATACATTTATAAATTCATTTTTACACATTACACATAGTATGATTAATACATTTTCTGATGGAACAGGTGAAAACTGAAAAGAGCGAACCACCCGAAATTTTAGAACCGTTACAATCCCATATAGTTAAAGAAGGTGAGACTGTTATCTTATCGACTCAAATAGTCGGTAATCCATCACCAAAAATAATATGGTACAAAGACGGGAAGCCGTTAAAGGGCCCGCAATTAAAGCAAGACGGACATATTAATACATTAAACTTGATCCAACCTCAATTAGCAGATAGTGGGGAATATTCGGTTACAGCTATCAATGATATGGGCAAAGCTGAGACTCGGGCTACATTAACTGTTGAGAGTAAGATCAATTACTTCTTCGCATTGCGACATTTTAATGTTTCGCTTTAAGGCACACAAGAAACGTAAGCAGTAAGAAATGAACAACAAACAAATCAACATTTTGTATTTGCTACTGTTGACCTTATCATACATTCTCTATTGTGATTACTTATTGCTTACATTTTATTGCCTTACGTTTTTTGTATGCCACAAGGCTGTCACGCACATACTTTTCGTAACAAGACGAAAGCACAGAATCTTGCATAACACATAATATATAATGCATAAGAAAATGAACCAATCAAAGTCCTTCATTTCCTTCCTTTCTATGACATAAGAGATTCTGATTAGGGTATATCCACACAACTTGCATAGCCGCATAAACGTATGCATAAAGAAAATTATCCAATCACAATTTACGTGCGTCTTTATAGGAGAAATGCGATTGAATAATTTTCTTTATGCATACGTTTATGCGGCTATGCAAGTTTGTGTGGATATACTCTTAATTGATTTTCTTATACTTTATGCATTATGCTTTGAGAGTGAGCGTGGCAAAACAGACAGCACACTGATCTGCTGTGCTAGAGATTCCCGGTAGAGAACCAAAATATTTTTATATGCTCGTGTTTTCTCTCGTAAAAGGAAGCGGCAACCCATCGAGAATATCTTTGCTAAAAACACTTCCTTAACAAAATTTCGTCGTTCGAAATCGACGTTAAACTATAGATTCCATATGACTATATACAACCAGCATATGCATGCGCACCACAGGCTTATGAGAAAATTAAGTCATCGCGTTCGGCCACAAGCAATAGGGCTAAGGGTGCGTTCAGGAAGACGCTATTAGCTATTTGTGTTATTCTTTCCTTGTTTTGTGTCTGTTCAATGAATGATGAAGACAGAATGACACAAACAGCGCTAATAGCGTCTCCCCAAATGCACTCTAAAAAGATGCATTATGACTTTATGCAAAGATCTGTGTTTTGCAGGCCTTAATCGTAAGACGTATCATAAGAATTAGTTCGTATCTACAATAGATGTTTTAGGCTTTAAGCCATAAGAAATTGACCAATTACAGTCGAATACGAGGAGAATAATTGACTGTGATTCGTCCATTTTTTTATGGCTTAAAGCTTAAAAACCTATTATAGATCCGCTTTTGATTGGCTTAGCCAATCATAATCAAGAATTATCAAAAATGTAAGATTATTCTTTTTAAACTTTCAACTTTGATTCTTGCGGTAAGTCTCACGGTTTATGGAAAATGTGTGCCTTTTTATTCTCGCTATGTCTGCTTTTTCATTATATTAATTCATTCACCTTTTCGACAATTGACATTTGCTACCAGCTAATAGATGTAAATGAAATATAAACTGAAAGAAACTAAATTGCGTTTTTTATTTTAATGTCTTCTTAGACGATAAAATATGTCAGCTTGTAGTCGGATGCTATTTTACAAAGCGCTTCTTTACTAATATGCTTTCAGTTAACCCCATATCACAAGTCAACATTAACTTTCAACATTGTGTAAACGACAAGTGTATCTCGTTTGTTAAGGGTATGATATTTATTATATGTATTTATTATTGCTATGCTGCTAATTGTTTAATACAATTATAATTTTGCATATAAAATGGATTCTTTGTTGTAATGCTTCTGTTATATTTATGAAATTCAGAAGTACCAAGTGGCGCTCTAGAACCACCATTATTCACCAAACGTTTCCAAGAGGTAATCGTTCCGGAAAAAGGTACTTTTAAGTTAGTTGCCAAAGTTATTGGTAATCCCGTTCCCGAAGTTACTTGGCTTAGAAACAACAAACCGCTTGATAAATCGGTCAATATCATAGAAAGTTATGATGGTGAGAACATCCTACTTGAAATTAAAAATGCAGACTCTGAAGTCGATGCTGGAGATTATAAATGTGTCGCTAGTAATCCAGTTGGAAAAGCTTCTCATGGTGCAAAAGTCACAGTAGATGTTGCCAAAGTTTTTTTCACAAGGAACTTGCAAAATGAAATCATAGTCAACGAATACAAAACTCTAGAATTGAGCTGTGAGACATCCCATACTGTTTCTACGATATGGTGGCACAATGACAAAGAAATTAGCGGGATGGATCATCGCGAGATAATTCAAGAAGGACATTTACACAAGTTACTTATTAAGAAGAGTAGTCTTTCCGACGCAGGAACATACAAATGTACTGTCAAGAACCAAATGACGTTTAGCAACGTTATCGTTAAGGCTACCAAGCCAGAATTTGTCAAGAAATTGCAGGACTTTGAGGTAAAGGAACGCGATGTAGCGATTTTAGAGGTTGAGATCACATCTCAAACGGCCGATGTCACATGGCGAAAAGATGGCGAATTCTTAACACCAAGCAAAGGAAAACTAGAATTTATGAAAGATGGTACTATAAGGAAACTTTTCATCAGAAACACATCGGTTCACGACGAAGGCGAATACACATGCGCTCTTCTAGATCAAGAGTGTACAGCGGAAGTTACAGTTGTCGAATTACCACCGGAGATCATTATCAAAATGCAGGACATAACTATAGCTACAGGAGAGAAAGCAACTTTCGACATAGAATTAACGAAAGGTGATGCTTTGGTACGCTGGTTCAAAGACGGACAAGAATTGCAATTTTCTGAGCACGTGCGATTATCAATCGATGGCAAAAGACAGAAATTGAAAATTTACGACACTGAAGTAGAAGATGCAGGAATCTACTCTTGTCAAGTTGGCGATCAAACTTCGTCAGCTAGATTGACAGTCGAAGAATCCGAAGTAGATTTTATTAAAAAATTACCAGATATTACTTTAGTGCCTTTCAACACTGAGGCAACTTTTCTTATCGAATTATCACGTGCCGATGTACCAGTAACATGGTTAAAGTAAGTTAAATTTTATCGAGATAAAAAATATATTTAAAAAAGTTAATTTCTTTGACAATTATGATTAATAAACTTGAAACAAATGTGTATAATATATACATATAATAAATTATGTGAAATTTGTATAGGAAAAATGAAACGATCGATTGTGCACAATCGTCGAAATATAATGTTATCGACGAAGGAAATATTAAAAAGCTTATTGTTAGAAAGTGCACGACCGAAGATATTGCTGAATATACTGCTGCAGTTGCTAATGTGAAAACATCATCGAGACTAAAAATCGAAGGTAAATTTTATAAGATTGCGTATTGTATTTTCTTTAAACATATATAATTAACTTAAAATAAGTCTTGTGTGCGTGTGGGTGTGCGTGCGTGCGTGAGATATTTTCAATAGTATTATGGCGAATTCGATTGAAGGCACTGGTGCATATGAAGCCATTGTACAGTGCGGAGCATTAATTCGTTGGGTCATAGTAGTGACTGGACTTACCGACGCTGAGTCGGTAATAAAATTTAATAAATTAAATATTAAGGAATAAGACCTGTTTCGATCAAAGATAGAATTCTTTCTTTCTTATTGGACTTATTCATATCGGGCTAATTTCGATTAATATTAATATGAGAAGTATTCATACAAGTCCCTTAAAATTTTTTGAAAATATACTCGGTATTTTCCATAAATATTATAGATTGCAATAATCCATTCCTTTATCTTTTACATTTCTTTATATATGTTTATCTCTGTTATGTTATATGTATACTTATTTGTGCAATATATAATTTATAATATATAATACATAAATCATAAATTTATATAGATATAAAAAACAGTGTAAACATAAACGGAGATATAATTCATGCATTTCTGTAGGAATATATAATTTTATACGCACACAACAGGAAAAAAATGCAATAAATTTCCACAGTTTGACTCTTTTTAAGCGTGCGCGCACGCTTTGAGCATTACCGACTCAGCGTCTATAAGTCCAGCCATTACTATGACCCAGCGAATTAATGCTCCGCACTGTACACTGATTTAATCTGAGTGTAAAAGTAAAATGCAAATATTTCAAATTATAAAATACATTTTATCTAACAGCACAATAAAGTGTATTGAGTATATTTCACGGTTTCTATATTTATAGTAAACACAAATCTTTATGTCAATTTGTGTATGTTTTAATATGCACTCCCTGGTAAAAAAAATTGATAGAGAACGATTGAAAACGATAGGATTTCCATCAATTTACATCGTTTTCTATCGTCGACCTCGCGAGCATAACGATTGATCGGATATGAATCCTATTTCATTTTATCGGATTCTATAAGATTCATATAAGATTCCTACAAGATCTGATTCAAATTAGTGAATTCATGAATCAGATTCTATATTCAAAACGACAGGATTTTTCTATCGTTCTCTATCAACTTTTTTACCAGGGCTAATACGTACTAAGAGCGTCCAATCGAATTCTCTATTATTCTTCATTCTTTTCTTTATTGTCTGTAATAATTTGGATATTATTTCATCTATATGCGTTTATTGCAGTTATTGAAACATCGCCTAAAATTCATCCTGATACGCTTAAAAAATACAAAACGATGAAAGGCGATGACATCGATATCGTTGTCAAATTCGCGGCTAAGCCAATTCCAATTGATGAGTGGATCGTCAATGGCCGTATTCTTAAAAAATCTAAACGAATTATTCCATCCATTGATGAATGTTCAGCCATCTTAATAATCAGAGACGTACAAGAGAAAGATTGTGGTGATTATAATCTAAAATTAATTAATTCACATGGAGAGGACAGTATAGAAATCAACGTCATTATTGTGCGTAAGTATTTACATATTTACATATATATTGTATATTTATACAGGATGTCATTAACCGATTAAATCATTCATCGTAAGCAGGTAGAATGAACCGAACTGAGTCGAAAAATCCTCTACCATTTCGCAATTTTCGCAATAGTTAACAAGATATTAATTACTAAAAATGGCCGAATATTGGTCTTCAATAATGTTTTTCTCAAATACTATCAACTTTATAAAAAAAGCTGTAAGAGACAAAAATTGTTTATTTTTTTTTTCATAAAATTCTGAGAATTTTTTCAGAATTTTTTAATACCGTATTTTCTCATGATAAAAATAAGAAAATGCAGTACTAAAAAGTTAATAAAAAAAAATTCTGAAAAAATTCTTAAAGTTCTATGAGAAGAAAATAAACAATTTTTATCTCTTATAGTTTTTTGTAAAATTGATAGTATTTGAGAAAAAAATTATTGAAGACCAATATTCGGCCATTTTTAGTAATTAATATCTTGTTGACTATTGCGAAAATTGCGAAATAGTAGAAGACTTTTCGACTCAGTTCGATTCACTCTACCTGCTCACGATGGGTGATTTAATCGGTTAATGACACTCTGTATATTACGTATTTACACACACACAAACGCGCGCGTGTGTGTAAATATGTAATATACATAAATTATTCTGATTATTATATCGATATAATAATCAGAATAATTTTCGGAGGAAAACCTCGATTTTTCATTAAAAATAAGTACAATACTAAAAAAAGGTATATATACATATTACAGAGGTACCCGGTGCACCAGGAATTCCGGAACCTCTTGAAATAACCGATGACAGCATTACTCTTCATTGGAAGAAACCAGATATAGATGGACACTCCTCGATCATAGAATACATTTTAGAATATCGAGAAAAGACAGAAACTTTGTAAGTAATATAAAATTTTGTGGACTTGTTAAAGAAAAAAACAAAAAATCTAAACATGTGTGTTTCCTTATATCTCTACAATTTGATTTATAATCAAGAAAATAATTTAATTTCAAGATGGAGCAGAATCACGGAGACAATAATCGAAACTACATATAAATTAACCAACTTAATCACCGACAAGGAATATACCTTCCGTGTAACAGCTGTTAACGAAGCTGGACCAGGGGAGGCATCGCTGAATACGCCATATCTAAGAATTTCCAAGTTATCAGCATCAGAGCCACCGACCGTTCTTGAAGCACTTAAAAGTATCGTCATTGGATTAGAAGAGACTGTCACACTTTCTTGCGTAATTGGTGGTGTACCAACACCTCGTATTACATGGTAATTTTTCACCATTTCATTTTTTATCTAATTGCGGCAACTAAATATATGTCAATTGCTGTGCTCGAGATGTATTTTGAAAATCATTTTCTAGGTTGAAAGATGATGAGGCTTTCGAAAATAATGATATTACATATGAGAACCATGTAGCTAAATACACTATTCGAAAAACCACTGAGATATCTTCGGCTACATTTACGGTTAAAGCTCAAAATGACGCAGGAACGGCGGAAACATCATGTCAATTAAAAATTCAAGAATCTCCAAAGATCACTTGCGACGAAAATTTACGAAAGCAGAGATTAACAGTAGGTGATAAATGGAAAGCCGAGATTCATTTCAGTGGTTTCCCAAAACCGGAAGTAACATGGACGATAAATAACAAGACAATAATTGATAAGCGCATTTCCATTGAAACTAAGGAAAATACATCTATTATTATGATTTCTTCGCTTGTTAGAAATGATACAGCTATCTATACAGTGAAAGCATTGAACGAAGCCGGTAGCTCATCGATGGAATGTCATCTTCGTGTTATAGGTTGATAACTTTTCATATTGATCAAACAATAATGAAAGTTTTGAAGTAAATCTAAAATTAGTGATGTACATATTTAATATGTATTGCAGATAAACCAAGCAAACCCCAGGGACCAGTTATCGCAAAAGAAATTAGACAAGATCGCGTTACCATAGAATGGCGACCGCCGATCGATGATGGTGGTGTTGAATTGGAAAGATATACCATCGAGAAATGCGAAATGAATAAGAAAGTTTGGACAAAAGTAGGTGATGTCGACAAAGAAGTTGAGAATTTCTGTGCGCAGAAATTGCAGCAAGATGTCGACTACCTATTCAGAATAGTTGCTAGAAACTCGGTCGGATCCTCAGATCCTTTGGAATCCGAACCAATTCGAACAAGAACTTCATTCGGTAAAAAAAAATGTTTTTTTTGTGTATTTTAAATATTAAAGAAGAATGCTAAAAAAATTAAATATAACTTTATAAAATATTTAAATGTACATATATTTTATTTGTTCAATAATTAGAAATACCAGGCCCACCGAGAGGACCACTCGAAGTTTTTGGAATGACAAAAACATCATTCACATTAAAATGGGAACCACCAAAGAATGATGGCGGGACTCCTATTATAGAATACATTATCGAAATAAAAGAGACATCTAAGAAAACTTGGCAAAGAGTTAGTACGATTCACGTTATCTGTGCACTAAGACACTAATTGTTCACAGCACTAAGACAATCATTTCTTTATCTTTAATGCTTTCTTAGATTGCGAATACAAAGGGGGAAGTCACTAATGTTACAGTATCCGATTTAAAACCGGACACATCGTACAATTTCAGAATTATAGCTAAAAATAACGTTGGTACTGGTCCTCCGTATACAGCAGAAGAAGTGATTACAACCGGTAAACAGCCGAGTAAGTTTACTAATTATTTTTTAAATGTATAATCATATTAATGATTTTCAATTATTATTAATACCCAATATAACTAGCTTAATAATAAATGCAATTGCTTTTGCTTAGAATTAATAAAGCTTACTGAAAATAGCATATACGCGCTACTAGGCATATTTCCATCAACCAAAACAATCGCCATTAAGAGTAAGTTTCTTGTTTTTGTTCTTCATGTCCTGTTCTTGAATTGTATCTTATCCTTGCATTTTCTATTAACAAATTTGATTAGACGCATTAGTGCGTATTGGTATATATTAAATATAATTTACCGTTTGTATACTGTATACTGATCTAATCTATTGTATACTGATCTAATCTATTGTATACTGATCTAATCTGAGAGTAAAAATGAAATGCAAATATCTCGAATAATGAAATATCCAATACATATTTTATGCAAATATCTCGAATAATGAAATATAAAGCAATACAATAAAGTGGGGTGGGATTCGTTTAACCACGTTGCGATTGACCATCAGCCACTCATAGCCGGTCGGTGTCTAGGGTTTTTCTGTTGTACAAGTTGTGAGTGGTTGGTAGTTAATCGCAACGTGCCCCACCCAATAAAGTGTATAAGAATTTAGTATATAGATATTTTAGTATTATATATATAGATATTTATATTAATTGTACACTTCGGCCATTTTGGTGCAACATTTCTGAAATCAGTATTGTTCGTTTTGTTTCTCGGGGTTAGCGACCAATGATCGCGTTCAGCAGACTCAACTGTTGTGGAGCGGATCCATGAACGCCCGCTGCTATTGGTGTATTCTTTTAGATCATCCAATAGCAGCGAGAGCTCACTGATCCGCTCCGCAACAGTTGAGTCTGCTGAACGCGACCAATGTAGTTAGGCATGATCTGGTTGTGGTAACCAAAACTTGATTGGAGGATCATTTACTATAGATAAGTTATATATCCGTATAGTTTGCGTTCATTCGTGACATTATAAAGCATGATGTAATAGGAATTAAATTATTAATAAGAATTAATTTCTTGTTACATCATGCTATAAATTAAGTTATAATTTCAAAAAGCAAAAGCGACTCACCACGCTTACAATTAAAAATATGTATATGTGAAATCCGTCATTGCTGCAACATAATCTAACCTAACCATTGTACTATGGTTCAAGCAATCACATAAATAGTTACTATATTTTACTATTTAATCTGGTTGGCATCACTAGATTTCTGTGTAGACCAACCATACTGTTTTATCCATGTACAAATAAAAAAATAAAAGAGAGAGAGAGCCTGAAGTTTCGCATACTTCGAGAATATTGTAACGTTGAGAGACCTCGAGAGAATAACTATAGAAACAAGTCAACAAATTTCTCTTTTTACATTATATAAGGTTTGTTCGCGTCGCAAGATCCAACGTGCTCCAACATGCTCCTACCATAGCTCCTACTCACTCTATCAAGCGCGTTGGAGTGAATAAGAGTATATTGGAACGTGTTGGAGTATGCGACGCGAACAAATCTATATATGTATAAATGAAGACTTTGGAGGAAAGTCTAATTTTGGAAATCAATGAGCAGTCAACATTCGACAAAACTCCAAACAACTGAGATGTTAACACTCTCAGCTTTTCCCACTTCCACCGGTCAATCATGTTCACCGCTCCAAAAATGGAACTGTAGGATTAAATGGGTTAAATAACCGAAAAACCACTTGCGAAATGCTGCTTGCCAGGTACAAAAGAAAGTCATTTCTCCATCGAATTGTGACTGGCGATGAAAAGTGGATATATTTTGAGAATCCTAAGCGTAAAAGATCATGGGTAACTCCAGGCGAACCATCGACATCGACTACAAGGCCAAATCGCTATGGACGGAAGACAATGTATTTGGTGGGATCAGAAAGGTGTGATCTATTATGAGCTACTAAAATCTGGCGAAACCGTTAATACTGAACGCTACCGACAACAAATGATCAATTTGAATCAAGCTTTATGTGAAAAACGACCGGAATATCAAAAAAGGCAACACAAAGTGATTTTGCTTCATGATAATGCACCATCACACACAGCAAAACTGGTCAAGGAAACGATTGAGGCGTTTGGTTGGGAAATACTTTCGCATGCGGCTTACTCATCAGACTTGGCTCCTTCCGATTACTACTTATTTGCATCGATGGGACACGCACTTGCTCAGCAGCGCTTCACTTCTTACGAAGATGTACGAAAATGGCTAGATGACTGGTTTGGCTCAAAAGAGCAACAATTTTTTTGGCGTGGCATCCACAAATTGTCAGACAGGTGGGAAAAATGTATAGTTAGCGATGGGCAATACTTCGAATAAAATATTTTTTATCATTTTCATGCAATAAACGTGTATTTTCTATAAAAAAATTCCGGTTTCATATTTACATACCTGGTAATCTAACCTAATCATTGTACTATGGTTCAAGCAACCACATAAATAGTTGCTCCATATTTTACTATTTAATCTGGTTGGCATTATTAGATTTCTGTGTAGACCAACCATACTGTTTTTTCCGTGTACATTTTTACATCGATTTGTGTACCATGGCTTTAATGTGCATCAATGCGTATTAATGCATCCAATCGATTTCACTGATAGTTGTAAAACATAACTTTATATGAATTCTAATATAGCAAGACATGTGTGTATATTGAGCAAATAATAATTTAAATTTTCTTTAGCACCACCTTCTTGCCCGCTAAACGTCCGAGCGACAAATGTCACTAGCAAGAGCGTCACTCTCAGTTGGTCACCACCAACTACAACAGGAGGATCGGAATTGACAGGTGAGAATATGCGTGCAAATAAAATATAAACTTTTATAAAATGGATTTTTCATTTCGATATTGATTTAATATTATTTTACTCTCGCTACAGGTTACGTAATTGAGAAGAGACCATTAATCGGAAAAGGCGCCAGGTGGTCGAAAGTTGTCACTTTGGATGCTACAACACACCAATATTGTATAGAGAACCTAAAAGAAAGCGAATTCCTCTTTAGAATCTTTGCTGAAAATAGTTTAGGTCTTAGCATACCTACTAATTCCGAGCCGATCACGCTAAAAACTCATGCCAGTAAGCTAATTTATATATATATATATATGTATATTATATATATACTAGATACTATTATCAAATTATCGTATATACTAATAGTAAAGTAATAATTTATCTTAGAACATGTACTACTGGAAGAGGAATAGGGCGCGTTGAATATGAAGCCAACATCTTTACGAGAGAAAAAGCTAGAGTCCTAAATGTTCGCAATGCGCATGCGCACCGTCATCTGTGTGAATTGTACAGTTGGTTTCTTACACATTCGTACATTACACAGATGTGTAAGACGACAGTGCTGCGTGGTGCTGCGCATGTGCATTGCGAACATTTGGGATTCTCTACCTTTCTCTCTCGCACAGATGTTAGCTTCATCTCCGACGAGCCAGTCATACATGTAATACTACTATATTGCTAACGCAGCCTCTTTTTGGCAATTGGGGATATGCAAAGACAGCGAGATAGGGAATATTGGATCTCTTACTTCCACAGTGTATTTGAGTGTGGTGCGCATGCGCTGTACACTATCTAAAGCTGATATTCATAGTCGGTTCTTATTTTAAGACCGTCTTAAGTAATATCTTAAGTCGCTAATGCGGCCCTCTGATTGGTTCATGACATCTTAAGACTGTACTTAAGATCGTTTTAAATATAAGATCCGACTATGAATACCGGTCTAAGTGAGAGGTAGATATTCGTCTGCACTGTGGTGTTTTCGCCAGCTTTTAATTGGCGTTAGCAATATAGGAGTATTACATATATGGAGCCAGCATAGGCAATTTCTCTTCCAGTAATATATGTTCTAAGCAATTTATACAATATGCTTTTTGAATTATTTGTAGATGTTCCATCACCACCTACTGCTCCATTAGAGATGAGACAGATTGCGGCGAATACAATTGTAATCGAATGGGGTAGACCCGAATCAGACGGCGGTGCATCTCTCGAGGGTTACAAAATTGCTATTAGAGACGCGAAGAAAACTATGTGGATGGAAGTGGGAAGAGTTAGCGCGGACATCCAAAAATTGAATATTAGAGATCTGCAAGAGAATCACGAATATCTCGTAAGAATCTTCGCACGAAATGAGATCGGATTTAGCGATCATTTGGAATCGGAAGAACCCTTTAAGATCGTACCGACATCAGGTACGATTCTATCATTACTTTCATTTCTATCTTTCTCTAACTTGATACCGCAGTTATTTATATCTTTTTAAACAATAATAAGTTAAAATCGATCAGAAAATCTTCCAAAATAATAAGCAAGGATCGAAATCAAAATGAGTCTTTGTGCTTAAATAATACTCCTAATAGCATGAGATATTGTCAGGATGAATATGGAATATGTCCTAAATATTTTGGAACATATGTGGAATGTGTTTAGAATCTTTAAGTTGAAAATTTCAGAACGTCCTGAGACCTAGCAAATAAACGTCTAAAAATGTCCTAAATAGCAATTAACATTCTAATCCGAAGTCCTAAAGATATCTGTCAGTAATTTTGAGGATTTACTTTTAGGTTTTTCTGATATTCTAGAACTGCCGATAGATGGCATCATTTCTCGCATATAAAATTTAGTCAAGTTCTCTATATAACCAAGTCTATATAATCAACGCACACAGACGTATCATAATTATTTGTACATGACTTTCGCATGCACTTAATGCACTTAATGCAAGACACAAATGTATTTTTATACCACTGAAGCTAATGAATATAATATTTTGCGAAATATTTCAATCTTGCAAATTCATACTTTATTCAAAAGAGGCCATCCGGGAGGGGGGGGCGTCTCTTATAGATATATGCTGTATGGGTAAGAATAGAATTGTCCCAATTAAGATTACAGATGGACTACAGATAGTCTTCAAGATTACCGATTTCCATATCCTGTAGATTGTGTAGATGAATGTAGTAGAACATAATGAGTATTTGATCTACAGGATGTCTCTGAACTAGAACAAAACGTCTTTACTATTAGGAATCTATAATATGTGAATTTTTACAGTTATCAGTTCAAGCAAACTACGTGCGAATATTTGTTAACCTTAAACCAGTCCTAAAACTGAAGTAATTAGAACAATCCTAAAACTGGAGTAATTAATATCACAATTAAATTGACAAGCAATTTAATAATTCTGATACTATAATGAGCAAGCACCTTTAAAACACTGTAAACATCGCATGTCAATTTAATTGTGATATTAATTACTTTAGTTTCAGTTTTAGAATTGTTTTAAGATCGTCAAATATTGGGCGCGCACAGTTTGCTTGAACTGGAAATTGTAAAAATTCACACAGTTATTAAAGCCAACCTGCGCTTTGACCGGATACGGCTTCCTTCCTTATTGTAATAATCTTTTCATTATCATAACATTCATCCTTCAAACTTGAATTTAAACTTAAAAGTTTAATCATTAAATCTGTTCCTTTGGCAGAACTGTCGTACGTGGAACCAATTGCAGACGCTATGGACAAAGGTGAGACCGCATCGATCAGCTTTAGCACAGAAAACACAAGTTCATGGTTGAGAGAACATAATATGGATGCCGATATACATTCATACGCAAGAGCAAGATTACTTAGGAAAGATGAGTACTTTTTCCGTATTTGGCACTATGCTAAAAAGCTGTTTGAATAAGCATTTGTTATACACGTGTAACTTTGAACATTTCTATTGTTATTGTCGAGTGTCGGCAGATATAATTGATCTTTTCCGCAATTGCAATTGTATTTTTTCATCGAACGCTGTATTATGTATGTATATTATATCAATGTATTTAATCAATGTACATGAGTCTAACTCTTGAAATAATGTATCGGCGATAGTGGCATTAATTGTTCCTTTCTTCGATTTGCGTATAATGATTATACATATATGTCAAAACCAATTTATGTAAGACTGGATGGTGTTTACCGAGTGTTAATCTAGTTAGGATGATTTTCTTTTTGACGTTTTTATCAAAGCGCTCGGGAAATGTACTTTATGTACGAATGATTCACTTTATTTTATTCTAGTTTCGTGTTTCGAAATATTACAAATTACGCTCTCGTGCAGTTTTATAAATTTTATTTCCTGTCACTAATGCGCGTTGTTAAAGTATGTTAATGTATTTACTAGCTGGTATTGACAAGCATTATACTTGGGAAATTCTTCGAAATTTTCAAATATGCGGCATTCTACATCTATTAACAATGTATCTATTTAGCAATGTGACATTCGTTTCTATTTATTTCTATATTTTTTGGCGCAGCCAGAGCATACAATTATCTTAGTATGCATTCTCCAAGTATATATTGATTGTTTCTTGTTATTATTATCCGCGATATTAATTTAATTTTAATTATTATTATTATTAATGATGTCAATACATCAAATTAACAAAATGAAGAAATATCACGCGTGTTTGGTAAGTGAGACGTGAAATATAGGTGCAATCGTGAACATTATCAACCAATGACGCGTCGTATATTTCGTATTATTTATGCAAAATTATATAATATTGTAAAATATTTTATTTATCGATTAAATTATTACAAATCAATATCACAATATTTATTACCCAATAAATTTTTAATAGCATCATTTAGGATTTGTTCAGCGTAACTAAAAAGTTGTCGAGTAGTTAAATTAAATATTATATTAATTATAGTTATTTGTAAGTAAGATCCTTTTAGCTATTTATAGCCATATTTGCGTAATTAAAAATCGGTACAAGATTTTACATATTATATGCCATCACACGTATATCATATCTCAATAAAAAATTTAATTCATCATTCACTTACTCGATACGTAACAGTGGAGTTATATATCTGCTATGTAGCGCTACTGCACATGCAGCGTTGATTCTGTAACATACAAATATATATAAGTTTCAAATTAAAACAATACTTCACAGAATCAACATTTCAAAAGATAATTCTTACATGCATTAAACTTTTAATACACCTTTCAATCAGATATTTACCAATAATTAATTTTTCCCCAAAAAAATTCTACAAGAAAATATTTTTACTAAATTTTAGATTTTATTAACTCTTTAATTATTGTATGTTTCTCTTTCATTAATTATACGCAACTTATTGAGATAAAAAATAAATAGAAATTAAAACACTCTTAATTTTGTATACATAAAAATCTCCATAAAAAATTTTTCATGCACGAATAAATATGTACAAACATACATAAACATGTATAAATATTCATAAACATATAATTGAATATGAAATATATTTATGTTCATAATATATCTATGCACGTTCGTCCTTTTTTCTTTTGTAAAATTACTTTTTAGTGTAATAGAAATAATAATAATAAAAATGTGAAAACATTAAAAATAATTAAAAGCAAAATTTTCGCACTATTTGTTTTTGAAAAAATCAAGCTTAGAGAAATGTAAAACAATTGCTCATACATAATTGAGGGGATGGACGGAATAAAAGCACAATTCTACTTCGGCTCTTTTTCTAGCAATTAGCTTTTTCATAATATTGATCGTAATAGAAAAGTATTGTAACATGTAGCTTCTTAAAGACATTACATAAATTCGTTCGATACTGTATCTCATTTGTGTATAATAAAAAAAGTAGCAAGTTATTTTAATTTTTATTAATATCAAGATTTTACAATTACACCTTTATTCCATCCCCTTAATTATATATAGAATTATACATAATTGTGTGTGTATGAACAATTTTTTTTATAATACATTTCTCCAAATTTGATTTTTTATACAATAATGTCAAAATTATCCCTTTAATACTTTAATTGTTTTTGCATCATCATTATTATTATTTTTATTACACTAAAAAGTTTACAAAAGAAAGAGGAATGTATAAATATATTCATTATTATAAAAAGTTCAGGCCATGTTCAAAAAAAGATCCTCAAAAATTTAAACCTTTAAAAATTTAAATGATTATCTAAAATAATATATTACTATGCAAAGTAACTGATATATTATTAAAATAAAGATGCCAGTTTAAAATGAACATATATAAAGTGTATATTATCTAAATTTAATAATATATTACCATGAAAAATAATTGATGTTGTTCAAGGTGCAAGTTCAAAATGAAAATACATACATATAAGTAAAACAGATTACAATTTGATTCTAGAAAATAAGTGCGATATGTTATTCTTAGTGCACACAAAATATAAAAATCGTTTATTGAGATTTTTGATTTGAAATTTATACTAGCCCGTACAATGAAAAATAATTGCTTGTAATTCCAGAGTACCAATTTGTTAATGACTCGGAAAAAGAACATGGCGGCCTAATCTCTAAAAACTTTCATGAATTTCTCGGTGTCCACTTAGAAATAATGTCGAAGCTTTTACAGAGTAATTATTACAACACTTGAAATACGAAAAGTATTACATTAGAACCATATTCCAAAAGCTCTATGACGAAGTGAATATATATTACGTCAAATAATCAGTAAATTCTTTAATTGTATAGCTTCTTTCTACTTGACCTGAGAACTTATTTATGAATTTTGGGTTTACTTAATATTTATTTGTTTCAGGCAATAAGGCAACGTTTTTTTCAGTAAATTACTCACTGAAAATACGGCATAAACAAACTCAAAATCGGAAGTTGATATAAAAATTCGAAATTTTACTAAAGGAAGATGAGAGGCTTTTTTTAATCTAAACCATTTTCATAACTTTTTTATTTCAATTATTTATTCCATCCCTCGAAATTTTTTTGAGAGCAGGCCGCCATGTTCTTTTTCCGAGTCATTAACAAATTGGTACTCTGGAATTACAAGCAATTATTTTTCATTGTTCTAGTATAAATTTCAAATCAAATCTCAATAAACGATTTTTATATTTTGTGCACTAAGAGTAACATATCGCACTTATTTTCTAGAATCAAATTGTAATCTGTTTTACTTATAATTATGTATGTATTTTCATTTTGAACTTGCACCTTGAACAACATATCAATTATTTTTCATGGTAATATATTATTAAATTTAGATAATATACACTTTATGTATGTTCATTTTGAACTGGCACCTTTATTTTAATAATATATATCAGTTACTTTGCATGGTAATATATTATTTTAGATAATCATTTAAATTTTTAAAGGTTTAAATTTTTGAGGATTTTTTTTTAACATGGCCTGAACTTTTCATTTTTGATTTTTTTTAGGATAACCTACAAAAGTAGGATCACCTACTTTTCAGAGTACAGATATACGGGGTAGCTTCCTAGTAATGCAAGTATATCATATTTTTCAGTAAACTAAAGCGTACTACATCTGGTGCAAACTACATCTGATGTAAAAAATTTTTTGATATATAACTAATAACAGGGGGAAGCTGCAACAAGTCTCCAAATAGAAGAATGTGTTTTCTGCTAAAGAAACCATCATCTGTATCTGTCGTATCAAAGATTTCATATAATCTTAGATTGATAAACATAAGTGTCACATTCGAAATCATGGATACTTCATCGATTATAAATAATTCGACAGTCTTTAATTTGTCTCTCAAAGTTTTCAAAACCATGTCTGACAAGTGCGTATACTTTGCCGTAGATTCATGGGTCACGGGTA
>NW_017257419.1:14165-14587 GCF_001594055.1 Mycetomoellerius zeteki | reverse complement strand
AGGTGAGACGGGAATTCTATACCTTTACCAAAATTTTAATTCAATTTCGCACGGCGGACATAACCTTGACTCACCCGAGCTCTCTTTTCCGTCGAGTTACGTCATCCCCGAGAAGCGTGTGCCGTCTGACGCACTCCGGGGGGCGTACGATCCCGACCCGCCCAGCTGTCCGTCGACCTGTCAGAGCCGGATTCCCGGCTGTTGCGTTTACCGGTCTTCTCCTCAGCGTCGTTGATCTGTGTACAAACACGGGAACGCACTGCGTCGCGGCATCGAGTAGATTAAGCGAAATAGACCGAAATAGACCGGTGACGTCCGATTACATCATTCGCTGATGTTTTGTCGTAGAACTATCCGCGCGTATCGAGGTGAGGGGACCAAACGAACGCGAAACGACTGTTTGATCTTCTTCTTTAATTAAT
>NW_017257419.1:10504-14028 GCF_001594055.1 Mycetomoellerius zeteki | reverse complement strand
AACACCGGGCGCCTGCGTCTACGGCGTCGTCACGCCGCAAGGACGCGCGTCAGGACGACCGAACGGGTCGTCCAAGACCGCGGGATGATTATGTATGTTTCAATGCTCGGTCAAAGTCGGCAACACTTTCAAAAATATACAATAACTAACACCCGAGTCGAAACGCGTCCGCTACGAACGAGTGGTTCATCAGAACTGCGCGACGGCGAACGTTCACTACCGTCTCTCGCCAGTGCGCGTGCGTGGTAGAACACGCGACAGAGAGCGCAGCTCTGATTGGCCACTTGAGTTATTTTGAAAGAGACATGACGCCGCGGTTTTTTGTGAGCATTGCGCAGTGCTGCCAGCGGAGACGCGTTTTCTCGCGCGCGCAACTTCAACATTGTATCAAGTTCACAAGAATACGGGTACCTTTAGAACCCGTATTCTTGTTCCAGATAAACTACTAGATTTTATAGAGAGATACATAATTATTAGGCTTATAATAAGTAAAACAAACAATGTAATTAAAATAAGATAAAGAAATTATAAATATAAGAATAATTATATGTAATTAATATATAATAGAAACATGGGGAAGGATATTAAAATAATTTGTATCATCTTTTTACATATTTTAAATAAAATATTTTTTTTATATTGAGTTAATTTTATTTTATTATAAATCATATTTATAAAATATATTTTTGTAAAGAATACTGGTAAGGTTTTTGGCAGTTTTCCTTATTCTTGCAACAAATGTTGGTATGCTTATGATTCTGCCAAATAAAATATTTTATTTAAAATATGTAAAAAGAGAGAGAGAAGAGAGATGATTAAAATTATTTTAATATCCTCTTCCCCACGTTTCTATTATATATTAATTACATATAATTATTCTTATATTTATAATTTCTTTATCTTATTTTAATTACATTGTTTGTTTTACTTATTATAAGCCTAATAATTATGTATCTCTCTATAAAATCTAGTAATTTATCTGGAACAAGAATACGGGTTCTAAAGGTATCCGTATTCTTGTGAACTTGATACGTGTGAAGTCGCGCGCGCGAGAAAACGCGTCCCTGCTGGCAACGTGGCAACACTGGTATTGCGTAGTCATACGATCCCGGCAGACGCGTAAATCCTGGGAAATCGTTTGCCTGGGATGGATATGCGTCGGTCCGAGTGTTGTCTTAATATTTTTGAAAAGTGCGGCCGGCAAACGATCATTAGTACTCAAACTCACTTTTGTGTATTCTATTCACGCGATCTAACCGTATTGTTCATTAAAATTTCTAGAGGCAAATGCCATTAATTAAGAAGAAGAAACGGCAGACGCGTTTCGGCTCGCGGTCGAATATACATAATATACGAACAGTCGCATGTAAGTACGTTTACATCATACAAATAAACGAATTATAATTATATGATGGCTGCGTTCCACTTAACGCTTACAACGCTCGTGGGATCATTTCATCCTTGACGTTTATCAAATATTAAACAAGAACAAACGATGCTCGCGAGCGTTGCGAGCAATAAGGTAATAGGTTTGTTCGCGTCGCAATATCCAACATGCTCCAACATGCTCCTACCATAGCTCCTACTCACTCCAACGCGCTTGATAGAGTGAGTAGGAGCTATGGTAGGAGCATGTTGGATCTTGCGACGCGACAAACCTAATATAAATAAATAAAATTTTGTGTAACTGTCTGAACATAGGTCCGATCCCAGTGTCCGGACACAAAATTTATTATTAATTTCAAATGTTTTTTTTATTACAGAGTGTTATAATTTAATTGCATTTAAAGATTACAATTCAGTTATAATATTACGTTTTAAAAAGCGTATTTGAGACAAATATTAACTTAAATAAATAAAGTGTTATGTAAATGGACATAGGTTATGTTCAGTCACTGGGATCGGACGGTACCTCTATGTCCGGATAGTTGCACAAAACTTTATTTATTTATATTAATATTAATCTCAAATGCTTTTTTTACTTTAAAGATCAATTTGAATTAGTTGTCTTTTGTCATTAAACATCTATTTATATTATTATTTTCCGTCAGCATATTAATTTTCCAATTGTGGTCCGACATTGGGACAATTACGTCTCAGTGTCCAACTGGCTTGTCCGGCCACTGGTACATTGATTCTACTGGCATTCTATTATTTATTTAAATTTCTTAATTAATAATTGTTACAGTTCAAATAATTTGTTCTTGCTTAAGGGAGTCTTGAGTTTTCAAATGAATACAAATATTTATATTAAAAACCTTTTTGATATTATAAATTGTATTATTTATAAGAACCTAACGCTTAAACGTCCAGCTACTGGGACATTTACCTTAAGTGGAACGCAGCCGATGTTGACAAATTTGTGTAAATTTAAATATACACTGTTAAAAATGTAACCACTTTACATGTAAATAAAGCTCGTGGTTATGGACGAAATTAAAAATAATGAATTTAACTAAAAATTAAATTACAGTAGTTACTTAAATGTAATGAACGTGTACATTAAATTTCATGTATATGTACACAAATATACTTTTCAGTTATAAATATATTAAGTTTAATGTAATATCATGAAATTAAGTTCAAATTGTGTAACTTAAAAGTATATTAAATTTCATGAAATTTTTAACAGATGTATATAAAACCAAAATTTTCAGCTTTAAAATCAATTTTCTGCTTTAAAAACATTATTTTCTTATATAATTTTTGTTCTTAAAGCAGCAAATTTACGATTTTATGACTCTTTATTTAAAATGAAACATGTACGAAAGTCGTTACGTTCCTAGGCAGGATGGGAGATGGGATAGATCTCGTTTCGCATTGACCTTGATTTACAATGTATTGATATATCTTTGTTTTGATTTCTGCCCGAAACTTGCTTCGCAGAAATCAAAACAAAGATATATCAATATTGATAATGCATGATTTTTCACGCGAGTTTAGGTGACCCTATATGGTCAATATATAATACTGATCAGTAATATTAGGTTTGTCGCGTCACATGCTCCAACATGTTCCAATATATTCCTACCATAACTCTTCCTCCAATGCACTTAGGTAGAGTAAGTAGGAGCTATGGTAGCAGCATGTTGGAGCATGTTGGAGCTTGCGACGCGAACAAACCTATTGAATCAGTAAAGCCCAAGACATAATGCGAGCGAATAGCGATAGCGATAACATAATTTCAATCTATCAGAAATCGGATATATCGGAATACACAGTTTCTAATAAGTTGAACTATGTTATTCCTATCGCTGTCGCTATTCCCTCGCATTGTCTCTTGGACTTTATACTGACAATACGCATCAATATTTATATTATTTTTCCAACTTTACACTATCAGTATTACTGGCAATGTATTCCCTGGTGAAAATTTTTCTCAGAATTTTTCATATGATTTTGCAGAATTTCTATATAATTTTATAACTTTCTCATATTTTTTTATAGGAATTGGAACACTTCTCAGAAAATCTACATCTTTTCTCAGAATTTTTCATATATGTTAATTATGAAATATCATAAGA
>NW_017257419.1:9204-10464 GCF_001594055.1 Mycetomoellerius zeteki | reverse complement strand
TTCTAAGATTTTTTGTAAGTATAATTTCTGATGAAATGTTATAAAATCTAAAAAAATTAAAAATATTTTTTAAAAATTATGGGATGAGAAATCTTAGAATATTTCAGAATTCACACGTATGAAAAATTCTGAGAGATGTAAACTTTTCGAATATTTCTGAGTATTTCTGAAAAATGTTCCAATTTGTATAAAAATTATAAGAAAAATTTTCACCAGGGTTTCACTTATTTACATTATCTACATTATTTATATTAGCGTTGTCTACAATATGCGAAGAAAGCTTTGTTTAAGAAGTAAGAATAAGAAATTGACCAATCACAGTCTGTTTAGAAAATAACTGCTTTTACAATTCGTATAAGGAATCTGAAATTTAAGAGGAATTAGAAACAAGAAGAAAATTAGATAATTACATCAAAATGTAGGTAAATAAAACTTGAAAGAATTATATTTATACATTTATTAAATTCAAAGGAATATTGAGCGATTCACTGTAATTTAACTATATCTCTCAGCATGAGCCAAAGGCATGAGGACTTTAAGATCAAAAGTAATCTGTAGAATAATTTGTTCCTGTCGCGGAACTACGTTCGAGAATACCATAACCTTGAGTATTTCGATTAGCGTATTTGATGGTATTCTCGAGAATGAGGTTCTCTTGTGAGATATCCGGTAAGCACGAGAATAATCTTTACAGTGAGACTTACACGGGATTGGTAAGAAGCTTCGAGAACAAGCACTTTCCCTCTTCGACTCGAGACTGATTCTTTGATAGAGCTCGAAGAGAGGAAGCTTCTTTGAGAGAGTGGACTGCCTTGATGATGGCTTTGAGACAGTCGACTGTCTCGATGGCCTATATTAGCCATAAATCGAGATGTGTGCCTTGATGGCTTATATTAGCCATAAATCGAGATGTGTGGTGAAAGAACAGGTTAACCAACCTTTGTACTGCTGCAACTTGCAAGCGGTGGACAGCCACAACCACTCCTGTCCTCTCGAGAGACGGCCACGCCTACGAGAACCACACTGAGAGAACACCTGCAGCCTCGCAACACACTCTTGAGTACACGATCCGACGAACAGCCAGAATCCCGGAGATGGCACAGCCATGAGCTTTTCTTTCCTTTGTGTGTGTGCAGCTGAGAGCTACGGGCCCGGGCTGCCCAGGCCCCGCGCAAGCGCGCTCGCCGGGCGCTCGTATTCCTACGCCTGCCCTCCCCCTTCGACATTGCTCATTTGAAAATACTCAAGATTCTTTTAACA
>NW_017257419.1:1435-8590 GCF_001594055.1 Mycetomoellerius zeteki | reverse complement strand
AACAAACTCTCGTTCGTTGTGGATTTAAGGCCTTACAATTTCAATTATTTTTGCTGTTCTGATAGGAATGTCGTAATAGATAAGTCTAGATTATAAGTTATTCTATTTTAAAACACACTTATATACAGGGTGTCTCAGAATGACCGCCAAATATTTTGTACGCAGGTACAGCGGACTAAACTAAGTCGAAAAGTCCTCTATCATTTCGCAATAGTTAACTAGGTATTAATTACTAAAAATCACCGAATATAGGTTTTTAATAATTTTTTTACTCAGATACTATCAACTTTACAGAAAGACAGCAAGAGACAAAAATTGTTTATTTTCTTTTCATAAAATTCTAAGAACTTTTTCAGAATTTTTTAATACCGTATTTTCTTATGTTGGGGTAAAAATAATTGCCAATAAGAAAATGCAGTTAAAAAGTTTTTCTTATTAAAAAGTTGGTAAAAAATTATGAAAAAATGCTTAGAACTCTATAAGAAGAAAACAAACAATTTTTGTCTCTTACTGTTTTTCTGTAAAATTAATAGTACTTTAATAAAAATTTATTGAAAACCAATATTCGGCGATCTTTAGTAATTATTATAATATGTTGTTAAGTATTTCTTTGCAAAATGGTAGAAGACTTTTCGACTTAGTTTAGTCTGCTCTACCTGCGCATGAAATATTTGACGGTCATTCTGGAACCCTGTATATTGAATTTGTACGCAAATATGAGTGATTAATATTTAAGAATGTAATTGATATGTAACATTGTGACATATGATAGTAATTAATAACTTCTAATTTCTATCTTGTAAATTTACTATTTTTTTTCAGTTTCTTTCATTCATGAAATTAAATGTATTGTAAAATAGAATACGATTGAATCTTTTATTTGAATGATAGTCGTATTTCTAATAAAAGACTTATATGAGAATTACATAATTATCTGTATCTTTTTTGTCATAAAAATTATTTTTTGAAAAAAAAAACTGATTATTGCTCTTCACAAATTGTTCTTTATTGTTCTTAATTGTTTTTTGGCATAACTTTTTCAATTATTATCAAAATTTTTTTATATTTTAATATTTCTATTCTATATATTCTAGCATTTCATTAAAAAAAAAATATTTTCCATTGAGATTTGTGATAATTATAGAGCCAGTAAAAACGCCGTGGGTGACTTGGAGGCAGACATGTAAATTAGGACTCAAACGAGACACGTAGTTGAAGGTTAACTTTGCAAAAGTCAAAATATGTATGTATTAATGATGAATTTCGTAAATCATTTCCAGGGTTGGGTAAGTTAACTTTTTTTTTAACTAAATTAAGTTAAAGTTAACAGCCTTGAAAATTTATCTTAATTAAAATACAAAGTTAATCCATAATGAAATTAATTTAATTAAAAGTTAAGTTAATAAAAAAAGTAATTGAAAAGTTAAAAGTTAAATTTGATCCGAACGAACAACCAAAAAAAAAGAAAAAGAAAAAGTTTGATCATTATACATAATTTTTCGTATTTTTCCTTTCTCGCAGCATATTCATTAAAGAATCTGGTTATTTTTGTTCACAAGTAACGATTATACAATATAAAATTACTAAATTATATACTCATCCTCTCGCATGGTGTCTGAAGATTAACTTAAAAAAAAATTAAATTAAAAGTTTATAATTACCGATAAAATGTAACTAAATTAAGTTAAAAAGTTAAGAGTCTCAAATGTAACTAAGTTAAGTAAAAATTAATTAACTTTTTAACTTAACTTTTATATTTTTAATTTAGCACTACCCAACCCTGATCATTTCTAATTAAAATTAATTAAAATGATAATTAGAACATACAGTGTTTTAATAAAATGATTAATGCCCGTATTAGTTAGGCCTTATATTTAAGGCTTTAAATTTCTTTTTAAATGCTCTACGAATTATTTTATTGGCTACTGAGCATCTAAAGATAAATTTAACCGGTTAAGTGGTATTGTAGCATATATGCACAAAAAGAATCCGTGCCAAAAGTGGTATTGTAGCATATATGCACATCTTGAATAACTTCTATATTATTCAACGAATTTGCTTGAAATTTGGTATACTATTGTTTTTTGGGCTTCTGAACTCGATTTTGGCGTCAAATTTGTAAAATTTGATGGCGAACACAACATGGCGACTAATACGTTGAATGAAAATGGCGATTTTTGTATATATATTGCAATTACGTTTTACCCCCGCAGTTAGCTGGTGAACATGTCACGACCCCAGAGTGTACCGTCGAGGAGGTTGCGGAAGGGTTTTACACTCCACTTTTTTTTTTTTAATTTTTTTAAGTTTTTTTGATTTTTTTGATTTATAAAAATGTAAGTTTATGTTTTCTCTCTTTTTTGTACGTGAAATATTATTACACACTTGAGTTTTAGCATTTTACTGCATCAGTGTGATAATTTTTAAAACAAGGTGTTATACACAATGGAATGTTATTGCAATCCCCACACATGAAACTAACGAATTGAGACTTTCCATTTTTGTAGCACAAAACATCGCTTTCTGACAGTTTTTTTTTCTCCAATAGCAGATGGAAAATGCGGATTTGCATATCTCATTGGATTTGTTTTACAAAAATTATTTTTTCTTGCTTTAAAATCTTTGTTACCGTGGTGTTCAAGGAGTTCTCTGGCTAGTTGGTTGCGAAAATGTAAAAACTTCAGTTTCTTATCAGCGTGAACAGTATTATAAACAACCCAAGCATTGAATATGGCTAAGTCAAGTAAATGAAAGAAAGTTTTGATGTACCATTTTTGCCATTTCCTTAGAATTTCATATGGCGTAATGCATTGATCAGATAAATCAACGCCGCCCATATTATCATTATATTCCAATACAATATTTGGTTTCTGCTTTTTTTGCTTAGTATGATAGTCCACTTTATTAGTTACAACCATTTCAGGCGCATGTTTGGTAGAAAGCATAGTCACCAATCTTTTATCTTTCCATAGCATATATGTCATTCGCGGAGAGCTAAACACCTTCATCTCGCCATTTTTAATTTCCTTTTTATTTACTTTTGGGAGTTTTGCTCGGTTTGGTCGCACAGTTCCACAAACATTGGTTTTCGCATTATGCAATGTCAGGAATAGCCAGGGTGAACTATACCAATTATCGATGTATAAAGAACGCCCTTGTTCACCTAAATCGGAAAGTAGGTCCATCACTACATTTCCGAATATGCCAAGTAGTGATTTCTTGTTTGAATCATTTTCATCTTTGCCTACATAGATCTTAAAATTATATACGTATCCATTTTTTGAATCACACGTTTCATACAATTTTATTCCGAAACGAGCTCGTTTGTTTCTATTGAATTGTTTGAAACTTAGCCTCCCTTGCCATTTCATCAGAGACTCGTCAATAGAAATATTTTCGGCAGGTCTGTAAATGCTTTGAAAGCGATCTTTCAGATATTCAACGGCCTTATCTTATAAAGCTTATCTTGTGAATCTGTTTCAGGCGAAAAATGCATCATCGCAAGTATATTCTGAAATCGTACAAGTGTCATACACTTTGAGAAAAATGGCGTTTCAAGCATAGGATCTTTACACCAATACATCTTAATTTCTGGCTTTTTTACGATCCCCATCAGTATAAGCAATGCTTGAAAAGTATACAGTTCATCCATAGTGATTGAATCGCACTTGTTGATTCTTGAATGTTTCTTTAGCTTATTAGCATTTCTTAAATCCGCTAATTTATTTTCCTTATACAAATTACTTTGACAAGTAATCATGTCTACAAATTCTTCTTCAAGGAAAGCTTTAAAAATATCAATAGAAGAACTATTTTTATCTATTCCACAACCCTTTTGTAAACCTGAATAAGGATCGTTGAAAGTATGAATTATTGGTTCAAAATTAGCGTTTTCATTGAAAGTTAGATTTTTTAACAATTGATTCAATCTTTCATCTAATGGAATATCATCAGAATCAACATATTCCAAATCTTCTTGATCCGAATTTTCATCACAACTGTTTGATGAATTACTTTCTGTATCATTATCTATAATTTCCTCCGCAAAAAAATCATCGTCACTTTCTTCCAAATCAGACAAATTGCAGTCAGAAGATACAGGTGAAGGTGATCGTGTTCTCTTCTTAGATTGTTTTGTCATTTTTTTGAACTCGGACATGTTTTACATTTATTTGTAAATATCGCGCTGGAACGAATCAGTCCGGCTCTTTATATACGAAATGAAATCAGCGACCCAAAAAACCCCCAGGGCCAAATTTTGGTATATTTTAGTTCACAATTGACGCCTACCACTTTTGGCACGGAATGTTTTAAAAAGCCTACCACTTAACCGGTTAAGGAAGCCTTGAATATAAGTTTTGACTATGAATGCAGACAAAAATCTCAATAAACAATGTGCAAAATAAAGATACATGTATATCCGTCGTTTTCCGTAATTCATTTGGTTTTCAACTTATCACGTATCAGTAGTCATATGTTCCACTTAATGTTCGCAACACACTTATTGCAAGTCGTATCGTATTATTATTTATATTTGCAATTTGTTCTTTAAGGTAAATAATTCTTCGAATATAAATATTTTTTTATCGTACTATTTATAAAATAAAACATTTTAATATTTTTTTGTTTTTATACAATTTACAAAAAACATTTTTATACGTATTACAAAGAATCTTGTCTAAAGACAAGTTTTAGTCAGAAAATTTTTTCAAAAAGTGACCAGGAAAAGTCAGGGAAATTTTTTTTTCTTTTTTACTAACAACTCTAACAAAGTTCAATGCAATCTATCAATAGCTAAATTAGTTTGATAAAATTACTAGTTATTCCAACACAGACCCTTATGCAAGTTAAGACCTACAATTGGTGTAAAGAAAAAGCTTACCTTTTTGAAAAAAGTAAAAGAAAGCGCTAAGAGGTACGTGCTCATCGAAAAAAAAACTATTGTATCAAATTATAAAACCCAAATGATACTATCCTTATTGTATCAAATTAAAAGGTAGAACCCATATAGTACTGTTATTATTTAACTCTAATAATATATATATCATTTGAATAAAAGATTTGGTATTAACAATTGACGCCAAGTTAAATTCTATACCGTGGTGGCACCAGTTATCGACACGTTAAGGAATTTCTCCTACTTCTTTTATTTTATATAATTAATATTAAAAATAAGGATAGTGAAATTATATTATATTTAGTCAATAAACTTCTTACGTCGTCAATAAATATCATATGGTCTTTTTTAAAGTAATAATTAATTTGTAATAATTAAATAAAGTACTCAATTTTTGAAAAATCGCAATAATCGACACATTAAGTCGTAATAATTGACACAAGTCGAACTCTGTCTTCGACAGTTTATGTATTACGTTATTATCTATCATTTTTACTTTTATATTTGTGCTAAAAAAGAGTAAGTGATTTAAAAATATTGTACAACACATGTTGAATGAAATAACTACATATATTTATTATGTATATATGTACATACACATATATATATATTTATAAAGTTTTTGTTGTATAACATAACTTAAACGTAAACTTTAATTATTATTTTTTACTTTAATGACAAGTATTTATCACATACAATATTCTATTCCCATTGTATTATAGGAAAAACAATTTTTTATAGATGCTTTAAAAAAACATTTTTATTAAACAAAAAACTTAAATCTTAAATATTTTAAAACTTTAACGAAGTTTAAAATTGAGCTCTTAAATAAGATATTTTATGAACAGTTTAAAAATATTATTTCAACTTTTTAATTTCCTTTTTTCCAAGATTTTGCTTTTTAGTAGCTAATTTTTGGCTTCTTCTTTTTCTTGCTTGATTCTTAAATTTTCAGCTCTCTTCTCATCTCGTTTTCTTTTTCTTTCTTCTTTTTCACATTCAGCTTTTCATTTTTCATCTAATTTCTTTGTACGATGTTCTATCCATTTGTCAGAAGAGGCAATTGCTGGTATTTTTTCTTTACTTCTTAATTTAGGCTTATTCTTTGACTATATAACCACGGACTGCTAGTTACCCCCACTCTTTGCATCTTTTCCGTAAGATAGACAAAGAGAACCGTGTAATGAACATCACGCGTGTCCCCGAGGGCTAAATGGCAAAAATCCGAAACACGAAATCACATTTCGATGGTAAAACAGGAAAAAAGAAAGAGATAGAATATGACATGTTGCATTATTTTATTATTAGTAAAATTCAGCACCAACATAAAATATACATATATAAACTTTACAAAGATAGATAACAAGTGTTTCAAAATAGTTAAAATGTCAGATTCTAAAAATTATACTTAGAAGAGGTGCCAAATTCGGACAAGATTGGTTGTTGAATGTAACATTTTTCATTACACGTAATTCAAATGATGCGCGATCCGCGGCTAGGCCGCCAAGGCAACCGAGCATCGAGCGGTAGTGGGGGAATAGGAGGCGGTGCCTGCAGGAATTTGACACTATATTGTGGCGCATTTTGTGAAATTAAATATTAAATACATCAAGTATAAAGGAAGATGCCCACGGCATACGGAGAGTTTCTTCCCTAGAGATGGAACCTCTGAAACCGATAAATTTATTTAGAGTATGATGAAATCTGTCGCCCAATACCAAATTCCACTTTCTTATCTGCAAGAAAAGTTAAAAAAATCATGTTTCATATTTTACGTAGTAGCGACGCGATGGCGAGAGAGCAAGCGAGGCATTGAGAGTGGAGGGGGAAACCGCTGGCGTGTCCGAGCCCTAGGCACGCCTAAGGGTCTCTAGTCTATTCACGCCAGCGGCTTTCCCCCTCCGCACATTTCGGGCCGATTTTTGAAGCGTGCCTACTACCTCTCAACGCTCGACGACCGAGCCGCACCGTTGGATCGCGCGGACGTGTCTCAAAAGCGTTGCACTATAAGAAATGTCTTAGCACCGAGACACTACCGTGTCTCCAGATTCTTTCAACAGTTGTTAAATTAAAACTCAAAAGTACACATATAATGTAATTATATAAAAATATATTTGTAGTAATATGTTTATCGATAACGTTACTTATAAAAAAAAAAAATGAAAGAAGGAAAATGCAGGATGGAACGTAAGATCTTCGGAATACTGGTCTCGCACCTAACGCCCGAGACCACGCCGAGTTCTTACGAATCATCTCTA
>NW_017257419.1:0-489 GCF_001594055.1 Mycetomoellerius zeteki | reverse complement strand
CTTTATCTATCTGCTACATTTCTTTTATTGACCACTGTTTTCGGCCGCTATCTGTATGATAGGTCCTGTTTATTCGCATCGCATGCCTCTTCACCTCCCGTTTTCCTCTCTCCTCCTTCTCATTCGCTCTTGGTTTCGTTTTTCGCCCGTTCTCGCATCATCATCACACTGTTTCTCGCGTCCGTTTCTTTCCTTCTTTTTTTCACAATGTTTTCTTTCTTTCTTTTCCTATTTTTTGTAATTGTTTTTCTTAAACATAACTAATATTTATATTAAAATATATATTTTATAAATTAAAGCATTTCGTTTTCTCTCTAACACTAAAAAATAATTGTTCATTGAAAATTTGTAAGCCAAAAATTAATTTACCTATTGCACATACTATTTATATTTAAGACTACGGACAATTGAGATGTCCTGATAACTAGTCAAATTATATGTCAAATTATATGTAGTAATATGGATAGATCTTTTATAAACTAAATATGT
>NW_017257418.1:339-903 GCF_001594055.1 Mycetomoellerius zeteki | reverse complement strand
AATTACGGAAAACGACGGATATACATGTACCTTTATTTTGCACAATGCTTATTGAAATTTTTGTCTGTATTCATAGTCAGAACTTATAGCCTTCAAGGCTTTCTTAAATTTATCTTTAGATGCTCAATAGCCAATAAAATAATTCGTAGAGCATTTAAAAAGAAATTTAAAGCCTTAAATATAAGGCCTAACTAATACGGGCATTAATCATTTTATTAAAACACTGTATGTTCTAATTATCATTTTAATTAATTTTAATTAGAAATGATCAGGGTTGGGTAGTGCTAAATTAAAAATATAAAAGTTAAGTTAAAAAGTTAATTAATTTTTACTTAACTTAGTTACATTTGAGACTCTTAACTTTTTAACTTAATTTAGTTACATTTTATCGGTAATTATAAACTTTTAATTTAATTTTTTTTTAAGTTAATCTTCAGACACCATGCGAGAGGATGAGTATATAATTTAGTAATTTTATATTGTATAATCGTTACTTGTGAACAAAAATAACCAGATTCTTTAATGAATATGCTGCGAGAAAGGAAAAATACGAAAAATTATGTA
>NW_017257418.1:0-285 GCF_001594055.1 Mycetomoellerius zeteki | reverse complement strand
ACTTTTAACTTTTCAATTACTTTTTTTATTAACTTAACTTTTAATTAAATTAATTTCATTATGGATTAACTTTGTATTTTAATTAAGATAAATTTTCAAGGCTGTTAACTTTAACTTAATTTAGTTAAAAAAAAAGTTAACTTACCCAACCCTGGAAATGATTTACGAAATTCATCATTAATACATACATATTTTGACTTTTGCAAAGTTAACCCTCAACTACATGTCTCGTTTGAGTCTTAATTTACATGTCTGGCTCCAAGTCACCCACGGCGTTTTTACTGG
>NW_017257417.1:17791-18265 GCF_001594055.1 Mycetomoellerius zeteki | reverse complement strand
GCAGGAGGAAGGGGAGGATGAGAGTCGAAAGTTAGAGTTATGTGATTTTTCATGTAAAAAGAACAGCGAAATAATTACTAACTTTAACTGTTAATAACTTTTTAATGAACACAGCGACCGCCGCCTATAACCTGGTGGAGGTCACTCACGGTCACGACCTTGACAACATATGTCAAGGTCAAGGTCATCGGAGGTGGCTCCTCTTTTCTGAATATTTATCTTTTTATTTAATTGATAAAACCATTGTAACGCGAAAAGTAAAAAAAATATTAATATATTATTGTATTCGATTTTAGTTATACAATATTACAATTTTATTAAAAAGATGAAAGTATTTACCATAATTATGTCATTCCTTATATACAAATACTACAAAATTACAAGTGAATGCATCCAAAACACATTTTTAATATATTATCTATTTTTGTAGTCGGATTGAATTCAAATTATAACAGATTGTGTATTATTACCTAA
>NW_017257417.1:15470-16645 GCF_001594055.1 Mycetomoellerius zeteki | reverse complement strand
GAAAATGTATAAACTAATGAAGATGACGTGATTGTTCTCTTACTGAACCAAGCGCAAGTAATATGTAATATGTAAGTAATATGTGTTGTCCAATCAACTCGCATTCAAAGACAGATCTCGCCGATAACAACGAGGTTGTAAGCATAGAGGCGACTCACCTCTCAGATTATACATTCGTACATTAACTTCTCAATACATTCAACGTCGTGACACATTCCATGAGAAATCCTGTTACTAGAATCACAGGCACATTGTTTCGGTGAGAGAGATTAACTCGAATTAGTTATTATGAAAACTAAATGCAACGGTTCGCAACACAAGGCCAGTTCGCTATACTTAACCTTTACTAGTGTCACTAAACGACACTTTGAGATCGTCACAGAATGTATCACCTTCGCACATATATATATATATAGGTCATTAGAGTGAGCACACTACAAAATGCATCGTAGTAATCAAATATCTCATACATGAACAGCAATATTTTACAGAGAGTATAGGTATAGCAAGGAATACTTATCCCAAGAGAAGAACGTGTGCTGAGCAACTGTCTGTACATAAGCTTCCATCGAGCACCATGGTGTCGTCTATATTGCCAAGATCTGGCAGCAAGGAATGCGCATAGGTCGGCCTTTAACCCACTCGCTGGGTTCCGCAACGATCTGGATTTACCCACTCGCTGGGTTTAGCAACTTTCTGAATTTACCCACTCGCTGGGTTTAGCAACTTTCTGGATTTACCCACTCGCTGGGTTTAGCAACTTTCTGAATTTACCCACTCGCTGGGTTTAGCAACTTTCTGAATTTACCCACTCGTTGGGTTTCGCAACACGATATTACGCAATACTCGCGTATTGCGCAATACTTACGCAACGCACACGTCCGATGTCTTCGAGACGCAACAATGTAATGACAATGGCGGCTCAGGGAACATTTCCGGGAAGAAGTCCTGCAGCGCCAAGAATAGGAAGTGCAGCGCCACGCAGTAGTGCGTGTAGCGCCACGCATAGGGCGTGCAGCGCCATAGTAGGGCAGCGCCACGAATAGTGCGTGTAGCGCCACGCATAGGGCGTGCAGCGCCATAGTAGGGCAGCGCCACGAATAGTGCGTGTAGCGCCACGCATAGGGCGTGCCGCGCCATAGTAGGGCGGGAACACGTATTAATGCCCCCCTCCG
>NW_017257417.1:10592-14572 GCF_001594055.1 Mycetomoellerius zeteki | reverse complement strand
TATATACAGGGTGGACCAAATGAGTCTATAATGGGAAATATCTCGAAATAGAGGCATAATACAAAAAAATACTTCAAACAAAAGTTGCAGGGGGCAAAGGGGGACACGCAATGGTATCATTGACTTTGACCTTGAATCCGATTTTCAAGGTTATTTTGGAGTTAAAATGGTTTCTTTAAATGGAAACCCCTATTTTTTATCCCGGATTTGAAAAGAACGGGAAATTTTACGTACAAAATGGTATTTTTGTGAAGGTCATTTCAAGATCAAATGAAGGTCAAATGTGCGAAAACAGCTGAAAGTGTGTCGACTGACATTCCAAGCTTTTACGAAAGGTTCAAGTCACTTTGAAAGGTCCAATGGCCTATCGAGCATGAACGATCCACAAAGTACTACCATTATCAAGGTCAATTGAAGGTCAAATTCTTGAAAATGATTCCATTTTTGTCAGTTTTGGACGCGAAGCTTTTACTGTGAATTACGGCGGTTGGATGAACTTTCAGAGCTCAATAAAACCGACCACGCATCGACGGACTTCATTTTTTAAAGGTTGTAAACTTCCTATTTTTAGCGCTATCCAGGAACAACGACGTGGACGTAATAGGATTATGTTCCCTTTGGGGTGCTTGATTCAAGTGAGTCCCCTTGCCTCTCACTATTCGGGGTGCTAGATTGAAGTGAGTCCCCTTGCCTCTCACTATTCGGGGTGCTAGATTGAAGTGAGTCCCCTTGCCACTCACTATTCGGGGTGCTAGATTGAAATGAGTCCCCTTGCCTCTCACATTCAATGGTCGAACTAATCATTGAGTATGTGCTCAAAGTGACCACCGTTAGCTTCAATACACAAATTAATCCTTCTTAGAAAATGTCTTACAGTTGCAAGTAAAACATCTTTAGGAATTGCTGCACAAGCTGTTCGTATTCGTTCCATCATATCATCTCTTGTCGTTGGCGACTGCTCATACACCACGTTTTTCAAATATCCCCACAGATAATGTTTTCTGATGAAGCTACGTTTAAAAACACTGGAGAATTAAACAGACACAACTGTCATTACTGGTCAGATGTAAATCCACATTGGTTCAGAACAGTCGACAACCAACATCGTTGGAGCCTTAACGTTTGGTGTGGAATTGTGAATGGGTATTTAATTGGTCCATATTTTTTTAATGGCAATGTAAATAGTCATAATTTTTGTATTGAATTTGTATTGTAAAGAAGAGAAAATGTGTTTTAAAGGAGTGAATTTGTATTTTAAAGCAGAGAATTTGTCTGCTTTACTCCATTTGAAAAAGAAACGAAAAGTTAAGCATACGTTTATATTATCAATTTTATCTGATAATATCTTTTTAAGGAAGGACAAGCGACAACTAAAAAACCTGTAGAAGGTCACTTAGGGTGACGACTTTGATAATATATAATATGTCAATATTATTGAAATTGGCTAAAGGTCGCTTAATTTTTCAAGTTTTTCCAAAAAAATACGTAGGCACAATAAATGATTTTGTTAAACAAACAAGTATATATTTTCTTTACACCAGATTTATCTCATTATTCTATTCATAAAGATATTAGGATATTACGATTATCAAAAAATTAATGATATGTCAGGCATTTAATGTGTCAGGTCAATTGTATGTGCCAGAGAAATGTTTCTATAATATCTCGTAAGTTATTGGTTTTCTTATATTTCTAACTTAATATTTTGATATGCAGAAAGATTATAGAGAAATCATATTATGTAAAAAATCATATGATTCCATTTAAAAAGCGCAGATAAACATTACATCTTTTTAATTGCGTCTCTCATCGTATTTCTATCTAGAAAAGAATAACGTGATTGTAATAGGCCGCTCTCGAAGCAGTTTTTCTTTCACAGAAAACATTTTTTTAATACTTTTTGAAATATGTCGATGTGAAAGTTAGATTGAGACATTTTGTATACCTATATACCTACATGCGAGTGCATGTGAGTACACAATAATTCTATTAAATAATTAATACATTGTAATCCATATATATTGATTGTGATCCTTAGCTCCTGTTATCCGCTGATGTACTAAGATGGATCTGTTGTGTCTTCTGTCATCTGTACTACTTTTGAATACATCAGAATAGAGTGTACGTAAGAGATCATTGACTCGATGAAATCTGGAGCTTATGTATCTGAATTGAATGAGAAAGACTCTTAATTATGCCTTTTAATAACATTATGACATATGCGTTATGTATATGCATATTCTAATTGCGTTAATAAGTAATCAAAAGTCAGACTAAATTAGAATTGTTTTATTTACTTTTATGTTTCAATATAATATTTTATATATGAGTAGAAGATTTTCAAAATGTGTTTGCTTCAATATTCATAATTCAGTTTCAGTTGTTCTAATTTACAATTTCAGAAAACGAAAAAGGAAGCCACCAGAAAACTACGCGTCTTACAGAAAATAACAATTTGTCAATCAGTAAGCTGAGAAATGTTAAACGAAATTGCTAAATAATTGCTAAAAACATTAAACGACTGCATTTTGTTTGTCTTTATGTAAAGGACCATGCCATTCTTTCTTTTTTTTTTCCAAGACATTTTTCAGGGGAAATATCCGTTTTCCGGTTGGATAACTACCCTCCCGCACATCAAATATCGAAATAGAATTTGATGACGGACATCCGATATCCGGTATCCGATAGTTTACTATTCAGAGTATCCCTAAATATTGTAATAACATGAATAAATAAACTTTGTGTAAGTATCCGGACCTACAGTACATGTTCGGTTTATACTTGGACGTTTACCTTAACATCCTTCATTTTTACATAAAATGTATAAATTTCCCAATCATTTTTTGAAAGACTGTACATCTAATACCATATTTCCTTAACCGAAAAGCGCAAGGTCACTGAAAATCTGCAATAATGAATTCCAAATATCACATCGACGTCATTTCGTCATTTTCCAATTTGAGATTTCGAAATTACATCGCTCATGCTCATCCTTTCATAAACGTTAATGTGTCAAAGGAAAATCGCGATGACATTTGGAAAGAGCGTAAAAACACAGCAGAAGCGATTGTTATACACCTGCGCTCCCTGGGCCGTCCAAATATTTGCATGTATGCTGCGAGTTCAGATGGAACTTTTATACGGAACTTTTATACGAATTTTTTATGAAACGCATTTACGTCTTTCGACGTAAAATGCTTTGAATACGAAAGCCTGTTCTATTGCGGGGGCGTTGCGTCTGATTCAATTGTACCGTAATCACTTGTCGACATGCGGTCTCTTACAGCCTGAGACGGAAAGTTACTTTTACAGCTGGTTTTGTCATTACTATTTTATCGCTAATTTTTACGTTATAATTATATCATTACTTTTTTATGACGACATATGTCAGATCAAGGTCATTGGATGGGGAAATTCTGACCACATCTGTTTATTCGATTATGCTACTCACAATATTACTTCCTTCACAGCGTTTTTTAAAGAACCCATCTTTTACAAATATTTAATAATGAAAAGTAGTGATTAATTTTTTTTTAAATAACTGTCGTTTAGTATATTTGTAATACCAAATAAGTATTAGGTGTACAAAAAAGTTCTGAGCTTTAGATTTCATACAACCGAAATAACAATTTAAATTTTATATATCTTCCCGCCCTTTTGCGGTTTTAAAGCGTTAACATTTGGCCTTCTAAAATGCCATACGGTTTGGCGTTTGATGTACATAACCTCAAAAATCAGTAATGTTCACGATGGCAATAACAAAAGAGCATATTCAATTTTTCGTCCACTTCGCGTTTCATCTGAAGAAAAATGCTGCTGAAGCCACTGCAATGATTTGTGCTGCATATGGAGAGAACGCTGTAAGTCATGCTACAAAGATGGTAAAAGATGGTATCAAAAGTTTCGCCAAGGAGATTTCAGTCTTAAAGATGAATCGCGTGCTGGACGCCCTGAAAAGATTGAAACGGACGAATTGCAAG
>NW_017257417.1:4859-10291 GCF_001594055.1 Mycetomoellerius zeteki | reverse complement strand
TCAACCTTCGACATCGACGCCAAAGCCCAATATCCACGCCAAGAAGGTTTTGCTCTGTATCTGATGGGATTGGAAAGGTGTGTTGTACTACGAGTTGTTACAACCGGGTGAAACAATCACGGCAAACCGCTACCAACAACAATTGATCAATTTGAGCGATGCATTAGAAGAAAAGAGGCCATTTACTGGCCAAGGACGTCGTAAAGTGATCTTGCTTCATGACAATGCTCAACCACATGTTGCGAAAGCGACTCAGGACTATATTTTTGCGTTAGACTGAGAACTTCTTCCGCACGCGGCGTATAGCCCAGACATGGCGCCTTCCGATTACTACCTATTCCGGTCGCTGCAGCATCATTTGGCTGATACACATTTCGTGAGATTAGAAGAAATACGAAAATGCATTGATGACTTTATCGCTTCGAAGCGTTGAGTTTCTATCGTCAAGGAATTCGCAAGCTACCCAAAATATGGCAAAAGGTCGTTGATACAAACGGAGAATATTTCGCTGATTAATATTTTTTCGTTTGTTTTTGAATAAAGATTGAATTTTACAAAAAAAAGCTCAGAACTTTTTTGTACACCTAATATATGCATGTTTTCTACAGACAATACAGACAACATACATAGTTGTCAAGGTCATAGTAACTGATAGAGGTGACTTCCTTTTTTAAAAAATTACCAAAAAGGTCTTTAAGTGTTTAACACTCTAAACATTTTGACGCACAGCGTCAATAAAAATAACTTACAAAGTAAGTGTATATACATGTACTAACCCAAGGATAGTTGCAGAAATCAGAGCGCTTAAGATAATAACATAAATCGGATAAAAGAATGGAAGAAAAATAAAATAATTATACGTAATTCGAAAACTCAAATAAAAAGTAAAATTTAATGTATCATGAAGAAAGAAAAATCTAAAATTAATATATGTCAAGCAAAAAAAGACATATACAATCCATCCGATTATTATTTGAATTATCCAGTTATTTAGCCTTTGGTATCGCTTTGACGTTCCGAGAGATTCTAACTGAAATTGTAGAAATCCGTGTAGGCTATGATTCTATACCGAAAATCATAAATGTACCATGGTAAGTAGTAATTGTATGTAAGAAAGCTCCATTTGGCCAAGGCATACAGACAAGAGAAATAAGGCCTAGTTGTCCAAGAGGATATTTGAACATGCCCAAATTGCAGAACGAGCCAATTGATACGTTAAAAAATATTTTATAAAAATTTGTATTTATATAATTGTGATTTCAATGTTCCTTAATACTCTCAATTAAAAATACAGTTAAACAAAAGCATAAGAGATATTAAAAGATCAAAACAATTAAAAGGTTAAAAAAGGACCATTAGGAATCGGCGTTATAATAGGTGCAAAAAGATTGACGTAACAATATCTTCGTATAATTTGTATTCATTAATTTAGTCTTTGCGCATCCCTATTACAGTGCCGATTCTTAATGGCCCTTTTTTAACCTTTTAATTGTTTTAATGTTCAGGAATTTTATTTCTTTATATGTATTTTTAATAGATCAAGTATTATTATACATATATAGACCGGGAGTACATTTAAAAATTTTTACCTTAGAACGATATAAGCAAATGAATATTAATATAATGGTAATAAGAGGGAAGAAGTCCATGAGCCTTATTCTTCCATTCCGCGAACCATCAATGTACGTTGGATAGTAACAGTAGTACGTAAAAAAGCTCCATTTGGCCAAAGCATACAGGCAAGAGAAATACGGCCTAGGTTGTCCAAGAGGATATTCGAACATTCCCAAGTTGCAAAACAAGCCAATGGTTAATAATGGCGCCAGCGTTCTTTCTAGCGTCTCCGTCATAGTGTCCGAGTCGTCGACTAGTATTTTTTAACTAAATTAGTTCTTGCTGCACGAAACACAAACACGTTTTAATATTTTTTATAAGAATTTCAGAAATACTATAGTTTTTGCAGTTCCTTTAGGAACATTGTGAGAACTACACTGTAAGATGTACATTGCAGGATAACGTATATATATGCCGTTTAACCAGCAAGTATTGAACAACAGAATGGACACACAGATAATCTAGATTAGATTATCTTTCTTTTCGAGGAATTTTTTTTTATAGATACTTAGAGTAATGCCACTATTTGTGGATCACTCTTCAGAAAAGAAATTTATATTTTTATCCAGAACGATTTATCCAGAACAATTAATAAAATATTTAATAGTTATGATTTATCATAAACATTACATTGTGGATGATTTTATTTCATATCGGTACCGTTTTATATATTTTAATTATAATTAAATGAAGTAATGTGACGGTTCACCAAGTAGTTCTTTTTGGATTTAATTCCAACTGAATATGATATTGACATTTTTCATAAAATTTAATATTATTTACTCTCTCCTGTAAAAGCCATAAGGCAATTCTTATGGTATTACATTTTGAATAAATTTTTAAAGATACATATCTTATTATTGGTTTATGTCTCACCTTTTATTAGTTAACGACATCAATAAAATGTGCAGCGCTATATTGCTAATAAATAAAAAATACTGACACTTGTAAAAGATAAAACAGATGCTAAAGAATCTTGTGTGATATGTCTTATTTGATCGAAAATACTATAATTATTTAAATATAATATGTGATCCGAAACTAGTACCTGATCCGCATTTAATGCTTTTATCCTATTATTACAAGGCACAAATAATTACAAAGCTATACTTGCAATAATATATCTTTATACTAAAGCGTAGCTATACTTGCAATAATATGTCTTTATACTAACAATTACAAATATTTTTAATGAATGCTTTTTACTTACATGGCTTCTAATGACACGTGTCGACATGAGTTAAGCTATGTTCATAATACGAGGTCTGTTAAAAAAATAACCGTATTTTTTTTAATTTTTATTATTTAACATACAGCTTATTGGTCTTTGTCTCCTTCAAAGTACTCCCCTCCTTTATTCACACACTTGTCCCAGCGGTGTTTCCACTTTATCATGCAGTCCTGGATGCAATCCAAATCCTGAATCTTCCTGCTTAACACATCCTATCAAGGAACCACCTCTCAAACGACTCTTATGTAAACCGCAACACCGCGAGACTCGCTCTCTTATTTTTGTCAGTCATTTATTTGTCTTACATTTTGTTATATCTGCTTTTATTTTTATCAGTCATTTATTTGTCTTATGTTTTGTCATATCTGCTCTTATTTTTGTCAGTTGTACTTGACAATCAGTTGTACTTGACAGTCAGTTTTGTCACTCATTATTTTGTCATTATTTTGCCATATATACAAAGTTTCATACGGTTTACGTTAAATAGTTTCCGCTTTATAAAAATCTTACAATCTGTGAGCGTCCTTCTAATCGAATAATGAACATTATCATCTCATTGGTCTGGGTTCTCACTGGGCTCCGGCATCTGATGCGAATATTCTGACAGCATAAAATTGTAAGTCTCATGGATCGTTATTTATATGTTCCCGAAATTAAATTAATTCGCTAAAGAGTAAATATTATAATTCTCTAGTTCAAATAATGTTGTATTAAACATTCAAAATGTTATCAAAATTAACGGAATTGACGGAACAGCACATTTTCGCACTCAATACCTTCTCTTCTTAAAGGCGTTTTCTCAGGGCAGATACCAAATGTTCACATTTCGGTATTACTTCCTCGATCACCTTACCTATATCTTGTTCCCATAGGATTCTTCTATAACCTCTTCCCTCCTTCCTCCGTCGTAATTAATGAATTAAATTAATTCTACCCATATCGCCTCTCCGCTTGCACACACATGATACACACATAGATTCACGCCCGTTTCACAACATTCTCTTACTGCACAAAAATGTAATTAATTTTTAGTGATTTAGTTTAACCTGTAATCTTTAGTTAGATTAACCATCACTTTCTAAGTTGTAAAACCATCACTTTCTAGATTTAATGACTTCTTTCTTTCAATTATTAATAATTTGTAATAGAATTATTATTTCTACTTTTATTATTATTTACTTTGAACGATAAGTTTATTTACTCCTCTAATAATGGATTATATTCCCCCTTTTTTTTGTTTAGCAAGTAACAGCGTTTTTAGATGTATATAGTATCTTTATCATGTAACTATTACTCCAAAGGACCCCACACGTTTCTTATGGAAAAATATCCCAAATTGCTCCATTTTGAGATATGTTGTACTTCTTGTGATTCTGAGCAAATGTCTCCATTGTCACATTCACATAAAATCAACAGATAAAAAGATATAGCTCTTTGAAGTCACAGAATTTGAGTGCCGCCATACCTCCTTAAGATAACTTGATGCTTTCTTTTATGTGTAATATACATATACAACGTTTGTTTAACGTGAGTCTCCTCGCCTCTCACATTCGACCTACTTATCTATATCATCCTATTCTTGATTATTCCTATCAACATTCATAATTCGATTTAAGACAATTCTACTTAGATATTTCACATTAAGCTGATGTGCATAGCCTAAAAACCATATAATACTCGTTATATGAACGCAACATCTTGTTCTTGCACCAGTTTTACATCTGCAATAATATCCTAGAATTGGTTCATCATCCTCATCATCCAGTTGATGAGCAATCCACATTTGATATTTGATTTGATTGCGTTTTGAAGATAAAGTATAATTCGCGCAAAATCCATGTTTCCGCGGTGATCGCTTATTTTGTACTGTGAGTTGCGATTTACTTACAAGAAAATACGGGATTTACTGATGTAAACAAAGCGCGCAGCGGTTGTCCGCGTGCGACACGCAATTACGCGCGAACGTTATGCGAGTAACCAGTCACATATGAGACAAAAACAAGAACAAGGAGAGTAAGAGGACAATTTAATCGATGAATGTGTGTATACGTGCGAAAATTACATTCAAGAATACATGTGTATGTATACCTATTATACATAAAAGAAAGCATCAAGTTATCTTATGACGGCACTCAAATTCTGTGACTTCAAAGCGCTATATCTTTTTAGCTGTTGATTTTATGTGAATGTGGCAATGGAGACATTTGTTCAGAATCACAAGAAGTAAACATATCTCAAAACGGAGCAATTTGATCGGGGATATTTTTCCATAAGAAACGTGCGGGATCCTTTACGCTAATATAGAGAAAAACTAATAAAAATTTCGAAACACCATTTTACATTATATAATTTCACACGCGTTTTCTTAGAGCTCTTAAATAAAAGATGAAACGATTAAACGATTATCCACATAATAAATCATGTACAACTCACATTCATGTAATCTTCACACATAGAAAATAGATTGTTAATTAATAAACTTTAAATGTTAATTAGTATAACCTATAATAACATCTCTATACAAAATTATGTACAAATATATATAATTATGTATAATTCATTATATAATTATGTACACTACCTTCGA
>NW_017257417.1:0-3332 GCF_001594055.1 Mycetomoellerius zeteki | reverse complement strand
TTATAGTTAAATATAATATTGTACGAGCAAACGTGTTATTGGTAATCGTTGAAGGTCATGTTTATAATGAGGAAGATATTAGGATCAAGGTGTGATACATTCATTCGTCATATTTTTGAAATTGATATTACAATAACAAACAATATATTGCATATTACACCGTAAATATTACAAAAACAAATGTTTTGAAATTGATACAGAAATTTAAACATACAGAAATTAAAAAGTTTTAGATTGGAAGAGTTTAAAGTTTAAAGATAGGTTTTTGTTATTTAATTACTTGCGAATAATTGGCCAACATTTTACCTTGCAATTATACGTTTACAAAAAAAAACATTGTTATGTATGATAAAAAGTATAATAGTATGAACTTGTAGATTATTAATGATATTTAAGTATAAAAATTAAATATTTAAAATATACATATACATTATAAATTTTGCTGTAAATGCTCCAAGCAATTATAGAAATAAAAAAATTTAAGTTATTTATTTGGTGACTTGTTATTTTATATTTTGAATACGATAGATTCCACATTATTCTACAAGAAATTCTAGAACGATAACTTTGTTCGGCATTCAACTACTTTCTGAAATATATTACAATATTCTGAAGATTTTTTTCCGCTGAACATTTGTCAGAATTTGCATAGTGCGTCAATATTTTTGTGTAAATTAGAATGAAACGAGCAAAAAATAACATTTATGGTCATTTTTAAAATTTTTATAATAAACAATATTAAGTGAAACAAGCTGAGAAGTGTTTCAATACAAATAAGTGAGAAGAAAGTTATTTTCAATCAAAATGGGCCTTAGTGTTCAATAATATTCATAGGGAAACTCCGGCAAATACATCGCGTTCAGATTTACGCCGCAGAAGTCGGAAAAAATGGAAGGAGTGGGGTAATTTTCCCGCAACTGCTCTGTTACATGCCTTTATGTTATATTAGTACTGTGTTATGATTTCAGCTTTTTACTGTTAATATTAATGAAATTATTGTGAGTTGAATCGATTTGTCACTGTAATAAGTAGCACCATCATTATATATATCAATTATAATCTACATAAAATGATTACTGTAGGGCCTGTAAAAGACTTAGTGGTTATTTCGTGATACATACGTGTAGAGGAATAGTAAAGCATGTTTTATAGCAAAATACAAGTGCTTTACTTTCGTATTCTTTGTTTAGTTTGGTGTCTCGTATATCCCACCTGTTTGAGATATATAGTATTTTTAGCGGAAGGGATTTATGTCCAAAGCATACAAAGTGCGCAAATTGAATTCATTGCACTAAATGCAATGAATATATTACATGAAATATGTACCTCACGTCATAACACTTGTAATATATGTAGGAAGATTGTAATTATTATTTATTACTTCATATACATATTTATCATTCTTATACTTTAATAAAACTTTATAAACGTATTTTATAAGTTATTGTGTCATTTTATGTCTTATTTATAAGAATTATTTGTAAATTTTTCATGAGCCGTATTTACCTCTTCTCCCCCTAAGGAGTAGCCATATATTCCGCCCCTATGGGATATACGGCAAAAATGCAAAGGTTTCAAAAAGTTCATTCCTGAATACGAAAAATAAATATTTCGGATTTCTAATATAATATTTTCGTAGTAGTAGACAGTACAAAAGTTTTTACTGGTATAGTTCGTTTACTTTAAACATATAGTAAATAATACTTAATAAATTAATAATGTCATTTTTAGACAGTGTATCTGAGAGACACAATCGATAAATTAGAGCCCTATACGGTTGAAGCTAGATCTTAAAATGTTTAAATATTTCAATCTTGAATCACTAAATATGATATGTATGTACTAGACATACATACCACAATTGTAGTCTAACGAACTGTGCACCGAAATATTTCCGGACTAAATACAATTAAACCACGTGTAGTAATTTCGCGAATTAAATTAAATTCTAATAATTTCGATGCTCAATCAGGCATCATATTTCAAAGATGTTAATATGCTGAAAAAACTGCAATTAAACTTATTGCGAAAAATATTACCTCGGTCGGGAGTCGAACCCGGATCTTTTGTATTCCGTACGAGTGTCCTGAGCCATTAGACTACCGAGGCATTAATAAATTAAGTTTTTGATATGTTTGTTTTTGATTGGTTTGTGCGGCGTATATACCGGAGTTACCCTATATACAAGCAACTATATAAAATACAATTGTACATTACAAGCAACTATATAAAATACAATTATACAAATACAATTTTTACAATAAAATAGAAAGTTGTTTTGAAATTATGTCTACGGAAGCAGTCATAACACGATAAAAATAAATAATACGATCATGTCCTAAAATTCATTTGAAAACTCTTGAATTGTACTTTTAGACTCGATAAACTTTATTTAGAAATAAGGTTTTGTTTTGCTGTAAAAAATATTGAAAACATTAAAAAATCCTATTTTTGGCCCATTTCATCTCAATTTACTCAAAATCCTGAAGTATGTTACGCAAATTTTACTAATGGCATCGTGTTCATCACGAAGAAATCTGAATTTTCCAACTAATTGTACATAGTATTGAAAAATCGTTGAAATTTCTTTGAAATTTTTACTGGAATTTGTTAAAATTTTACTAAAATTTTGCTGAAAATGAATTTTGCTGAAAATGAATTTTTCAACTAAAAATCATTAAAATTAAACCGAAATTTTTCTAAAATGCTGAAATTTTACTGAAAGATGTTCAACAACGTGAAATAACTTCAGCGAAATTTTTCGATCAGGGTATAAAAAAAATAAGAAATAAAATACCCCAGAAAACGAAAAATCTTTCTCGACATACACCTACCTTGTCGTGGTGAGAATGATTTTAACTAAAAAGTAAAAGGTATACACTGTTACGTAGACGCCACGATTCTTTTTTTTCGAAAGACGACTCCACGCCGCGGCTGATGATGGCATTTATGAGATTCGAGTGCAATCTTCTATTAACAATTTGAAAGAATTAGAAGGCCTAAACAGCTTCCACGAAAACTCATAAATGCCACTCAAGAAGGAAAGAAGAACAACGCTGATGCGAAGCTGGAAACGCTAGGCTTGCGAAATCCATATATCTGCGTCATACCCTAGCTGCCACCCGAGGCAGACTAACAATATTAGGTAAAGATAAAGCCGGCGCCACGTCGCGCCAAAACATAAAACGCTCCAAAGGAACCCCCCATATTAATGCTATCTGGGGCCAGACTTATGATTGACAACGGTTACCCTGCACGCGTACATCCTAAGAAAACTAAATAAATGTCACAAATAGTGGTTTGCCCAGCTATATTTTTCGCGGCATAATAAA
>NW_017257416.1:1313264-1388280 GCF_001594055.1 Mycetomoellerius zeteki | reverse complement strand
AAATTATAAATAATTTTATTAATTTTTTTCCCGACATTACATCAGCACTATATTTATTTCCACTTTTTACAATTTTTTACTTGCTAAATCGCATCGAGTTTAAAAAATTTTACTGTTTAATCTTCAACGAAATCATCTGCCATCACGGATTTGTTGGGTAGTGGAAATTGATGGTGACCCATAAGAGTGAAATCATGTCAAAGTCAACCTACAACCCTATCAAAGGGAGTGCTGTGTCTTAATGCATCGCATAGGTTAACGATTAAATTACATATCGCGGTCTGTAGCATCCGTATATCTGGAGCTGCATTATTTAATGTTTTACGTTTACTAATCAGCATTAAGCTGCGCTATTACTAACAATATGAGATTAATAGCAACAGTACTCAATAGTACTAACATATATGATAATTATAACAAATATTGGAAATAGGACTTACTGCCAGTTTAATAGCTTGAAGCTCATAATGCTCACTGAACCAGTAATGTTGACTATCTTTTTGCAAAAAAGTCGTAAAATATATAATATATATATATATAAAATTATAAATAATTTTATTAATTTTTTTCCCGACATTACATCAGCACTATATTTATTTCCACTTTTTACAATTTTTTACTTGCTAAATCGCATCGAGTTTAAAAAATTTTACTGTTTAATCTTCAACGAAGTCGACAGTTATCTGATTCGAATTCAATTTAAGAATTAAAATGTTTATTAAGTTATTGAATATAAGTTCTTTGTAAGAGATGTACTCGATCATATGTTTGATTTAAGTACTTATCGTAGAAACCTGCAAATCGGATTAAAATACTATTTCTGTTTATTTATAAATGCTCATATACGTGTCACTAATATAATATGTAGCATTTTATTTTTTCGGTTTTTTTATATTTACATGTATTTTGGTATTACAATTGTTATTTTGAAATTTTAATGATATTCTCAATTTCATTCATTAATTCTCTCTTAACTGGATCAAATAGATGATACTATGAGATATAAATATTATAGTGTGATAACTATAGAAATCTTTTGATTACATTCGATTTTCGAAGAGGACGAGAGGGACGCGAGATTTTTTTGTAAAAATCTGTCTAAATAGCTATATATACCTACTTAGTAATCTACACTATTTTTCAAAGTCGTTGCCACATCCATATCACCTTCTTATCATTCCACTTATCTATCCATCGACGCAGACATTCTCTCTCTCCGCTTGCCCCCGCTCTTGTGCTAGAAAACGATTTTCGCGATGGGGTTAGAATGGATTCAGCGAGATTAAGCAGGCAGATACCAGCAGGATTTAGTCGAAAGTGCTTGCAGGTAGCAAGGGAGAAGGAGGAGAAGCAGGAAGTGGAAACGACGGAGTGAGAAGGATAAAAGGAAATAGCGGTGCCATATATAGTGAGCTTTTTTACGAGCAGCTCCGAGAAGCAAAGTACGTTTACGAGCTTACGGCTCGATGTGCGCGAAGTGTCGGCACCCGTCGACGACGGGAGCACAGGCGACAGGCGTCCGTAGTCCGAGCACGCGTCCTTACCTGCCAGAAGTCAATTTCCTCCTTCGAAGAAGGAGGTCTTCCTCGCCGGTTCCTTGCTCTCTGGGGAGAAGCTTGTCTTCGTCCTCTTGTCGAGAATGGCCTCTCCTGGTTCGTTCCTTTCGTCTCCTTCGCAATGTTTTCCGAGAACTTTGCAACTTTTTCTTCTGAAAGCTTCCATTGTTCGTCGGTTTAATAAATTCGGCAACGTGATTCGTTTTTAGGCGAAAATTGGGGCTTTAGACGGTTTTCCGCAACAATTAGCGCGGATTTCTAGATGAGTAATACAGCACGTGGGAGCGTCCGTGTAAAAATAACTCGATGCACGATGTATTGTAGTGCTTTCCAGCAAAGGACACAATGTAACACAGTGATCATTTCATCTTTGTTTAAGGGGATGCTGGAGTGACCAAATTATCACATTACAGTCGTATAAAAATCTTCGAATTGACTGAACGGAATAAAAAATCCTTTTATAGAATTAAAATAGACGTAAAATTAGGAGGTGGTGCAGTGGACCTTGTACTAAAATCAAAAAAAAATTTTTTAACATTCTTTCGATTTTAGTACAAGGTCCACTGCACCACCTCCTAATTTTGCGTCTATTTTAATCCTGTAAAAGAATTTTTTATTCCATTGAGTCAATTCGAAGATTTTTATAAGACTGTAATGTGATAATTTAGTCACTCCACCATCCCCTTAATAGTGACAAATAACAAGGATGTAATGTTCACTGTATTATCTATGTCTCTTACTGAAAAGCTCCTTGAATCCATTTTACAACTGCGTAAGTGTAGTTGTAGTGGTGGTGGTTGTAGAGAAAAATTGACCAATCACAGTCGAATTTTTCCTCATATTCGACAATTTTTTTAAATCCTAAAACAGTAGAAAAAATTTGAGTCGGACAAAAATATGCAGATTGCAGACGGAGGAAGTAAAAATATGATTGCAAACGAAGAATTAAAACAGGATATTCAAAACGAAGAGCAAAATTTCTTAAAAAGTAATATTTCTCAACGAATCTGTGAAGCGATTATTTTTTTTATTGTTCTAATATACCTAAATGTTTTACTTTTGGACTCGAAGAGTTTTCTTCTTCATTCATCTTCTCTTACTTTCTCTCTCATAGAAATAATACAATTTCTCCTGTATTCTATTATCTAGTATTTGAAACTAGACCTCATTTCTTCGAATTTGTCTCCCAATTAGAACGCTATTGCGCTTTGCGACTTTACGGTTGCTCGGGCGAAAATTCCCCGTTGCCCCCACCGGGCACGAAACCGTTGGTGGCTTTACCGTCGCCGCCGTTTGATTTATCACGAAATTTGCCCCGTGCACTCCCACGAGGGGTACCGGCCCGGGACGACGGTGGATGCTCTCGCGTGGATTCCTAATAATCTAATATGCCGCGACCTGAGCGTAATTTCATGCCTCCTCGGCCACGTGTAGCGTAGTTTTCCCTCTCTATCGATGTATAATCCAAGAGTGTCATATTCACCCTCCGCTCGTCCTCTACTCCGTCTCCCGTCCATCCTCGCATCGTCTTCCCCGTTTGCCGTTGGCAGACTGGTTACCTAGATGATCATAGTGACCGCTGGTGACTGGAGACTTGGAAATCCGATAACTTGGAAATCCGGATTAAATTCTCCCAACGGCAATGTAACTTGCGTATCTGTTTGTATGGGAAATGCACGTTGTGATTTATTGAAAATTCAATTGGAATTTGGAGAGAGTGAGAGAAAATGAGTCTTTATTTAATAATAATATCGTACAGTATTTATTTCATTATTTGATTTTGTTTTGTTGAATTCACCTTGTGTTTCTTTATAAGAGAATATTTTTGTGACTATAATTATATAGCATAATTATGGTTATTATTGCTATAATATTAATAATAATTAGTAGATAATAATAACTAAATGTATGTATAGCTCATACATATGCACCGGAATTGACTAGAAATTTCAGTTATTATTACTATAATAATGGTTGCAATTGCTGTAAACTGTAGTAAATTTATAGTAATAGTAACTGTAATTTGTATCATTTTCGGTGCCAACTACATTTTGTTGATATAGAACTAAACGAACAGTTATTATTACTAACATTATATCAGTAATAACTATAATTACGGTATATTGTAGCATGTAATGTACTAATGTTATAAATAATCATAAATATTAAAAACTTTTCTCTCAGAGTACGAATAAAATTGAAGATTAGATATGTACGAATTGTAATGTCGCTTTTTCTATAACAATATATACAAATAGTAATAACGATAATAAATACACTCGAAAGGAAGATATTCAATTCTCGTCTCGATTATATCAATTTAGTAAGTGAGTCTAGAATGAGGTCTATCGAGCTACATTTTCGCTCGCAATCACGCGGACTCTTTCCGGATTCGACGCGCGTCGCGAGGCATTAAACGAACATGTATAACGCGATGGATACGAGCCTCGTACCGCTTCACTCTGATCGGCTTTTATGCGCTTTACATGTACGCTGCGATGGATATCCGCGTGCACGGCCCGTCGCGCGTTAGACGCCTTCCATATTCTATTCTATTCTATTCTGTCAGTACGAGATACCCAATCTGCAGCTGCACGCGAGCGTACACATCGACCGAGAACTCGATTCCGTTTCTCGCTTTTGATTGTCGATCGTTTACATCGGCGTCGACAAGATTTTCCTCGAGAGGCACATACGATCGTTAGAATTCTCGTTTATTTTCACAAAAATGTTTATTTTTACAAAAAACCAATTAATGGATAATTTATAATATAGCAACGTTTTTTTATTATAAATTAGTTTTTATTTTTTATTATAAATTTATTTGCGTAGAGAAACGTTGTCTTGCATATGGTTCCCTTATCTATATACTTTAAAAGTAAATTCAAGAAATTACATTTTTCAAAAAAGAGGAGAAACTAGTTTTCAACTTACAGCAAATTATTATTAATCAAATATGATCTGCAAAAAGATTTTATACTTTTAAAAATATGAGCAAATGTTATTTTTGTCATTTTCGTTTTTTACAACCTAAATGTATTGATTTTTGACGGACGGAGTAACCTGTATATAACTCATTCATGATAATAATTCGAAAATCATATTTTTGTGTTTCGAAATAAGGGAATGATATCGTTTGTAAAATGAAATTTGAATGTTTGATATAGATTTGTTACACACCGCACACATAATATTATTGAAAAGTTTTAATTTAATCTTCTTTTCCTTCATCGAAAAATCATGTGATTTTTTGCGAACTCTTCATAGTGCTCATGGATTTTTATCTCCGAGAATCTTCTCGTGCTGTAGGACAGCATATTAGAATAAGCGAAGAACGAGGCTGATATACTCGTCGCGAAAGGATTCGCTTGAGCGATTTTTACAAAGGAACAAACTTAATCAAACCATTTGATCCAATCTTTCTGGATATCAAGTTATTCCAAGAAATACCTCCTCGTTTTACATCGAATAATAACGTAGAATATATCCGCGCGATGTATCGTGCGAGGTTGTGCCGTGCTGGAAAAATATGTGTCAAAAAGAGGAGAATCACATAGAAATTATTTATTCGCACTTTACTCGCATTTGTAATTTTGTTTGTATTGCTGCGCGCGTGCGATAAATAGCATTTTAATCTTGCCGCAGCAATATGCGCGACGCAGCAAGTTGATATCGTACCGGAATTATTTACTCGCGCATTTTACGCGCCTGCCAAAGTTTATTTGTTTTCGCAATATAAAGATACTTTTATATGTTTGTGCAGTACGTACGATTTTAATAATCTCTTTATAACATTTTATTCCCAATAGACACAAAAATATTCCAAAATCTTGTGCGAGAAATCTTTTTTTATATTTATTAGCACAAACATGATGATTAAATGGCTTTTGTAATTTACTATTACGATTTTTATTACGACCCGATCAATTTTTATAACAAAATTGAGCATAAACCTAACAATTTTGCATAAACTTAAGTAATTGCTTTCCTAAATTGAAAGATGCTGATGTTTCAGAAATACATATTTTTATATCTAGAGTTAAAATATTACCAAACATTTGTTTTTGAAATATTTATCGTCTGCAGTTTTAGGACACTCAGTATATTTCTTTATGTAATTTCTTATACACGATAGGATATCTGCACTAAATTATATATCGCAACAGCGTGTTTCTGGATTAACTGAAGCGAGCACAAAGAAATACGTCAAAAAATTCGGTGAGTGCACGCGAAGTTTTTAAAAGTTCGCGTCGACTCATCGCGCTTCTAACTTCCCAAGTTGTAATAACTTATGAAATGAACTTCTAAATAATTCATTTGATTCGGCTTCGTGACTTTGCATGATATTACCCCCGCAGTAAGATTAAAGCGATATTAACACGACAGCCAACGCAGCAAAAAGCACGCGATGTCCAGTGGTTGCGATAGATCACCCTTTTGTCAGACTGCGCCTCTAACTTCCCGTTGAGCTTTATACTATTTTGACAAGACATTCGCGGAACCAGCACAGCCTCGCATAACGCTTCAATTTGGCCTTTCTCAAAGTGGAGCACGCGTTTCTCGAGGGATATTCCTTGACTTACGTGAGAATATCTAGAGATATTGCGTTAACTGAACATTTTGTGTACTATACTTGCAAAATAGAATTAATCTTTTTAACTGTAACTTTTTAAACGTTCAGTAGATAATTACAAGTAATTGCAACATAATTTATATTTTCCAGAGACTATATTAAAATTATCCAACAGCGAAAATTTACAGCACTCGCGTGGCGCAAAGAAAGCTGAAGTTTCGCGATCGCTCAAAAGAGCAACGGGACCGCTCCTTGTCCGTTTAGTAATTAGAGGCGATAGTTCGGCAAGATAGTTAAGATCGTTACCGGCTCTTACTTTAGCCACTCCGATGTGGGTCAATTTCTTACTTCGCCGGCGACTTTGCGGAGGCGCCTCACGGAAAACTCGCGAAACCAATTTGATAATATCATTGCTCGCGCACCTCTGCACTTTCCTCATGGCCATGGCTACAGGAACAAAAAAATTACACATATATGCACACGTGCGTACGAACGTGAGCCAGCGAGCCGCCTGGGACAACCTCGCCACCTCGTCGTAACCGTTTTCCACCTTTCGTCTTCGAGGCTGCCAGCAGATAGAGATGCTGTGCTGACACTGAGAAATGGGAAAAGTCACTTTTCTATGTTCCTCTTTAAAGGCCATTCAACCGCTACGACGCGTACAACTCAAATAGAGATATTGTAATTTTTAACATAAATTTATTTAATTATAATTATAGAAAAATTATAATTATGAAAAGGTAAACAGGTAATAACAAACGAGAAGCATTCACGAAAAAAAAGATTTGTTTAAACAAAACTAAAAACTTCACTGATTCAGCAAATCTACGGCTGAACAGCTATTTTCCATGTTAAATTAACAAAGTTATACAGCTGAATAAAACTAGCGATTATAGATAATCGTATTTATTGTAATAGCACAGCAAATTTATTAATGTAGATAACTTTCTACTTTTTTTCGTGTTGAAATATCGTAACAATGCAGCTGCATGTCGGAATTATTTTACTTTTTCGGGAAAATTGTGTTTGAACACAATTTAATTTTTAAATCACCTGGTGTTTATGAAAGTGTTTTATGAATATCGAGTTGACAGACTAAAAAGATGCAATTGAATTTTCTGGCAGCGTGTCCTCTTCCTTTCATCACGGAGTAAATGTATTCGAGAAACATTACATTACGAAAGTGGTATGCCGGGAAAACTCTTTAAAAGAAGTGACAAATGGATGTGGCGTGATCTATGAATATTCATCATGTCAGTACGCGGATAACGCGATGGCAGAACAATGTTTCAGTCTTCAAAAGTACACCATGTCAACGACGAGATATGGAATACTATGTTAAAGATATTTTGTTGGATTCGATTCGCGAAACAATCGTATGCCAGTCAAACTGCAAATCGCTTATCTATAATATTTTGCCGAGAGCAATCGAATAAAATACAATTCTGTTACATTATGAATTATTACACAGTAATGAGATATAAATTTAATATATATGTATAATTGATTTTTAAAAAATTTAGTTGCAATATTATCTAAATTATTAAAAGTATTTTATGAAAAAAAAATAAACTATTAAATTTATTGCTCATTGAAATGTTTTTAATGGGTATAATTTTGCACTGTAATTTACTGTTTTAATAAAACCAGAAATGATGAAGCGCGATAAATAAAAATAAAAGGGGAGGGAGAGATATCTCTTTTATTTTAAAGATGCGGGTTACGCGTTACGAAGCTTATGAAGCGTTTGTAGGTTGTGTAATTTTGAGTTTGGAAAATTAAAGTACACCATGTCTCCTCTTTGCTTTATAACTCCATAATAATTTCATAATTAATTTTGTTTCTACTTGTTCTTACACAGTAATTATTGGATCGAGCGAGTAGTAGCTCGTCGAGATCTTTAGGATGCCTTAATCACATTTATTAGACCCTGAAAATTCAAGAAGCGTATAAAATTCATACTGTAACTTGGACGGGAACAACTCGGCGGAACTTCTTGATAAAGATAGCGCCGCTTCCTCGCTGCAATTTCCATAACTGGCAATTTTTAGCGGGCTCGAACGCGTCGACTTATTCTTAACCGCGCGCACTAATTACTCCGGATAAAGTAGATGGGTCTCTGAGTACGAGTAAATTAGTCGCTCGATCGCGGATCTTGGATTGTTTCTCTGTTTCTTTGTCACGATCATCCGTAATTAAGAACGCCGAAATTAAATTCTGATCCCGGTATAAACACATAACAGGTCGTCGTTACACGCGGTTGCTGGGCTTTTTCTCGAAACACTCTACTCACCTCGACACACTTCGGTGCATTCAATCAATTCGGCGTAGCTCGTTTGCAATTCTGCAGGCCAACAGACGAGTCTCGATACACCCCGCTAGTGCAATTAATCAGTATCCTTGAAACGGTTTTTTCTCTCTCTTTCTTTTGAATGTGTTTTCGGTCTTTCATTCTCTCTTCCTTCCATTCTTCTACACTTCTCTTTTTTTTCTCTTTCGACCTATAAGCAGCAGGCATCGAGCGTGCACCTAACCACCTGTACTTCGAGTCAATGTTTCATACGCAGACGACCCCTTTCTCGACCTGTTTCCTTGAACCCTAATATATCAGTCATATCGCTAATTGGAAATCGCTCCTGCGATCTACAATGTCTCACGCGGCATACCTGCAATTAAATGTGCGTTTACCGCGAACCGTCAGCCATGTCAGACTTTTACATTAGAAGGAAAGTTTCCGGTCTTTCCTTCTCTCACTTTTTTTTTTGGATTGACGGAAGATGCCACTCGTTGCTTGATTGCAGCATAACGGGCATCTTTCCGCTTTAACTTTCAAGTACGTAATTTAATATATATATATATCCTTGAAATGTATGAATTTAATTTTAATAATTAGTTTTTCTTTTAGATATTGAAATAAAATAAAAATATTTTTAGAAATATAATTACAATATCCCCCCCTCGATATCATTTATTATCTATCGCTTATTCTTTATTTAATCATGTAACAATAAGAAAATCTTTTCTTTCCATATCTTCTTTTGTCGTACTTTAAAGTTAACTTTTAGTTTAAAAAGATTTAATTTGTGCGAGAGAGAGAGAGAAGAGTAAAGGAAGTTAGCACAAGTTTAACGTTTTATCATCACGAATGTCGTCATTGGATTTGCATGGAATTATTATAAAAGGAGATTTGTTCGAACATATTCTTCTCAAATGCGATTTTTAGCAGTAAATTACTATATCTATTGAACGATAATAAATTTCCATTAGCATGTGAACTAGAGTAATTAAAGAGACTGATTGTGAAAGAGATTATGTATCTATCGAGGTATGAAGGTAACTTACGTTTTGTATTATATATTATATATACGTATAAATATAAATATAAATATACATATTTCCCTTCAAAAAGGACAGGATGCGATACATGTACCTTATGATACGCGTGTCACGCAGAATAGATTTCCGCGCTGATGCTTTTTAATTGGCGTGGATGTCACGATTATATGAAAATAAAATGTGCTCATTACAAGCACAGATTTCCATTAGCTGAAACTGTTTGTAATGAATGTTTACTAGGGCTTGAATAATATGACGATGTAAACATATGTGTCCGATGTTTTATATATTTTATGCTTACTTTTTTACAGCGTTTGTAATTCACATCCATGATATACAACTGCCATGGAATATATTAACATTTTATCAGCGTAGTAAAATTAGTATGTAGAAATTGGCAAAATAAAGTCGACATAAACAAGTCGACAAGATGAGATTTTTTTATTTAAATTATATAATACATTATAAATTTAACAGATAAATCTTTCTTCCTGCCGTTTCTTATTGAAAATAAATTGAAAATTCTCATTTTTATATGTTATATTATTATTTGTTATATCATATCGAGTATTAAAAAAACAAAAGGGTTGATGTTATAACATTATCGCTTATTGTTATAATATTTGCATAAAAATATCAGATATAAAATGTAAAGTATTCATTATATAATTTTACTTCATATGCAGACACATTGCAATACTTTAATATTATCAAATAAATTTAATTATACTGTCAACAACTTAATTCATTGGAAGTTGACGGTAATTTTACAGCTAATTAAACAAATTAAAATTCATGAAGCTTTAATTTGAAGTTAATTTTACAAGCGTTTAAATCGCGTGAAAGGTGTTTCCTCCCCCCCCCCCTTTAACTCGTCTTCAGGCAAAATGAAATCGAATGCTCGTGCTTCGATTAATCGCTGATCAATCCGATCGCGATACTCGCGCGCCGGTCGTTACGTAAGTGCATGTGCTGTAAGTACTTAGCGTGTACAAGTATTCACCATCCGCACGTGCATCTCGAAACCAACCGGGAAGCAAACTGAAACGGTGGTGGTGCGGTCGCAGCGGTGGCGCACGCGCCACCAGATAGCGGGAGACGGGAGAATGGTTTATCTCCCTGGCGCCATAAACGTTGCAGATATTATGGATAGTGGACTGAGTTACGGGCCAATATTTCTTCGTAATTATTCTACGCTCCTACGTAACGGGAGAGATAGCATCGCGGAGAGAAGCCAGGTATAAGGGGGCTTACACCGTACCGCCCGCGCCACTTTCCTCCCAGATCGTCAGGCCGCCCTCCCTTCGCGCCACGTCCGAATTTAGATTGTGTTTTTTATTACCATCCTCGTACGTGATATCGGATTTTTTCCACGATCCGCGATCAGCGTAGTCGATTTATCAGTGTCGTTTGTATGCTTAACCGACGGTCTCGTCTCGTGCATTATTTTATCCACTCCATCGTCGTTCATTGTCGTCGTCACGATCGGAACAAAAAAAGCGAAGAAAATGAATAGTACTTAAGTTCAAAGAAACTTGTAACTTTTTGAATTTTTTATTTTGACACGCGAAACCTTAAGAATTTATAATTATCATGATTACAGCAATTCGAAAAAATGATTTTCTGTGTCATGTATCTATTTATTACACTGCCAGAATCAGAAATATGGGTGACTTAATCGAGTCAAATAACATTTTGTTATTTTTAATTTCCATGTGTGTCAAAATGTAAATTAGTCCATTTTTGCGATTAGTTCCAAAGTAAACGACACTAATGCATACACTTAATAAATAATAAATTAAATTTGAATCGAATATATTTTCTTGAGTTATTTGAGTTATTTAATTGTTTAATTTCATTGTTTTAGTCAAATTAACGATGTATTGAGTAGAAACAGTGGCGACCTATAGAAATGATTAAAAATAACTCAAATTAAGTATAATTTTACATTATGAATTTAACAGTGTATTTCGCGTAGGTAATAGTTTTATGGAATCTTTTATATGTAAGAAACTTATTCTGGAAAAATTCAAGTCCAAAGCGATTTGATGACACTATAAAAAATTGAGAATTGAAGCAACTGTCGGGGAATAACTAACATTTGTATGCAAGGAATCTTTCATCGTCTCTTATTGCTATTCTTTAGAAAGAATTTTCCGACAATGTTTCCGCTAGGCGTTCATTCGTAACGAAAGTCGTAAATGAGGGGAAAAGAATACTGTAGGATAATGAAGGCTATAGGTAGCTGAGAGTTTGCGCGTAATTGTTCGCGAGAGTATTTTTCTTTTCTTCGGAGATCGATCAAGCAAAGGAGGTTCGCCGAAGTTAATTCCTCATTATTTCGCTACCCCTGGCGACGATTAACGGGGCGCCTCGTAAGACTAAAATTGTTACAGAAGGCTGGCGATTAGTTTCAGAATACTCTCCGGAAGATTTCCTGCGGATTATTTTTCAAGTTATGGAGTCTTATGTAAAAAGTGTAGCCCCATTTTCTACGTGATCGCTTAAATAAAATCCTGTCTCGAATCTCAGCTTTGAACTCGTATGAATCTGATAGCTATATTTTATGTATTATAATATACTATAATTATTAAACAATATTATAAATAAATTATTAATATGGCTCAATCAGAATAAATCAATAAATAAAAGAAGGGCTACGAGCCAGTTACAATATAAAGAATATTTAATATTCGTACAAATGTTTCGCCGATCGGGTCATTTTCAATGTAAATACTAATATCGGAGATGGTTCACATTAAAAGACAAAAACATGGGATAAACAAACAAAATGATACAGATTCTCTGCCAGAATCATATCTTAATATTATCCAATCTCTTTCCCCTTCTTAACATTGTCCTCTGTCCCCTTCCAATTATCGTCTTTTCTTTGTTTCCTTGTTTCCTTTTTATCATAACGTCGCCTGACATAGTCGAGGATACATGTGTTCTCTCCAATATATCGTATCATGGCTTACCTTTACCTACTATATATGACTTAGTTAATTTTGCGTTTTTCTCTCAACGTCTGACTTATATCATTACGACAAATCAAGGTATATGTATCTATGTAACTTAATTGGTACTAAACTACTATAAAATATATATACTTGATAATTTAATTTAAACTGTAACGTAATGTCAGTCTATTATTTTGAATTATTTGTAAGATTGTCCATTTTTTTTTTTTTTAAATAAGATGAGATCTTTTTACATCAATCAAATAATGCTAATTTTACATATGGACCATACACATCAAATAATAGGGAATACGGAAATAACTGATATGTTTTACTGGATACTGTAATCTGACCGAATACTCCGACAATTTATGTAATGTTATTTGTGTTTACATTGAAAATGAACCGAAACGTTTGTACGAATATTAAATATTCTTTATATTGTAACTAGCTCGTAGCCCTTCTTTTATTTATTAATATTATAAATATTAATAATATAAAATAATAATAATATTCCTACAAAATTTTAATTTTCACGAAGCAAATTATAAATTAGGTAAATTTTCTCTTTAACGTTTGCGGCGCATCATTTTTGTCATTTTGTTTCATCTACATTACTTTTAAGCACAATTACACGCTTTTTCTTCGTGATATTTGTCTGTTTGTACGCGCAATTAAGTTTTCCATGTTTATACTTTTCACCTGTCCGTTCTAGAAATAGCTTCATAAATATATAACCTCCAATTACATTCTCATTAATTAAACTCGATTATCTTACAAATTTTAGTTGTCTGCGGATACGTATCCGACGAGTGTTTTAGAGATGGGGAAAAAATTTTTTGTTCTTTTAATTGCCTGAATATAGCTTGTTACTGTAGCGTTTACCGATTACATGCGCATTCTAACTCCGAGTATTCATCCGTTGATAGATGCAACATGAAATTGTAGCAACAATAGCGCTACGAGGCAGCCGACGCTGTTATCAACGAAAAGACGCTTTTCAAAATAATAACGTTCAAAATGATAACTTTGTTGTTCACTCTGTGCTATTGTACCGAGTTATTACCAATCGGAACAATATAATAATCTAAATTAATGAAAACATTTTTCTGGATATGAACAATTATTTTTGGATCTTGAATTTAGGTATCTGTCGAATATTCTCACTAAATCGTCTGGTTATTAATGTCTCACAAAAGAACGGCTGGATTTTTTTTCGAATCATTGTATTTCGCGCGGTGTAATCAAACACGTTGTAACTACTGCTCTCGTTCAATTAAAAAACTTTTCAGAAGAACAAAAATTATTGAAGTAAATGTCGGTTGTGCGTTTTAGATAAATACTATATAGATTACTTTGTGGGAATATAACCGCGTTTACATTCAATTTATTGATTGGTTGTTTTATATTTTTTTTTATGTCCAACACACGCAAACGAAGTCGTTTCGCGAAGTTTGGCTCAAAAGATTCGATTGCGCGCGCTGCAGGTTATTTTTTCGTGTTGAATTCTTCTGAAATGAAATACTATGGTAAAGTTTAATTGAAAATATTCGATTGCGTTTATATTGGCGCACAGAAATAGTGTACATAAAATGCTATTATGAATTTCATCTTTAAAATACATTTACCGACAAGGGAATATTTTATTTGCTAATATATAATAATTATAGTTATGCATGATATTTTTACACGGTATAATGAACCGATTAATGGAAAATTACATATTATATTTAGTAGATGCTTCCCGCAGTAATGTGAATAAATTCGATTTACACGCATTTACACACAAGCAGTTACCATTCTTTGATATGCACATATTCTATTTTTATTATAATGCATACAAAATTTATCAGAATTGTTTAGTAATTCGAATTAGATAACAGCTCATTTATTTAAAAAAAAAGGAAGGAAAAGGGGGAAGGTACGCTATATACTAAATAGAATATATAGATATAGTTTTATATTCACATTTTGTAATTTAACGCGTGCAAATATCGTTGTATATGTTTTTAAATTTTAAACTATATTGCGATTTGTGTTTGTGCTTTCAGGATGGTCCGCATGATCGGCGATGAATTCCTCACGGAGGAGCGGGACCGAAAATACTACGCCGATCACTATACATGCTGCCCACCACCTCTCTTCATCATCCTCATCACCCTCGTGGAGGTGAGTAGATCGAATTATCCTACCTCGTAACGAGCACGGCATGCGCCGAATAATGCGCATGCATACTACGTACTTTGCTCTTTGATCTTCGCATTCTCGGTCGTGATTAATAAATTTTTAACGAAGTCATTTATGCGCGCGAATACAGACGACGACTACAATGCGTTATTAATCCATGTTGTTATTTTCCTTAACTCTTTTACCTGCAATCTTTCATTATAGGATAATTTGTTGCGTCTATTATGGTTGCTGAGTTTCGGATATTAAAATTTATATAATATAGGTATACTAAACTTAGGAATACCTTCCGTTTAGTCTGTAAATTTTTACATTTTGTACTTATGTTTGCTGAGAGAAAGAAAGAGAGAGAAAAATGTTAATTAAAAAATACGTGAAAAGATTTACGCGGATCTTTACATTACTTTTGCAATTTTGCGAGTCTTCTTTCCTCGTTCGCGTATTATTCGCTTTTAATTGCTTAGTATGCATTAATTGCAAAGGTCTTCATTTCTGCAATATTCCGACGCAGATTCTCATTTCTTACGTACGTACGTTTACGATATTGTATCGTATTACGTAATCAAAGATTACAGTTTGCCCGGAGGGAGTGGAGTCTAATATTCTTTGTGGTCAAAGAGTTAAACTATACCTGTAAAAGAGTCACGCACGCTCGCTCGTCGCTTGCGTCGTCGTTCTCCATTATTTCCTACATTTTCGCCAAGATGAATAAGTGAAATAATCGTCTCTCGTCTCTAACGAGCACGCCAGATATGCGTACACATTATCTCTTCCCTTTGATCCCCTGATTAATATCCGTTTTGAGATCGTCTTATCCGTTTTTTTTTTTCGTCGTTATGCGTACTAATGATCATTCTTTCAACTCTTTTTTTTCCTCTTCTATTTTCTCTTATGACACGCGCGGCGTGAAAATCTTCAAGACAGCGATTTATACCACCGGGCGACCTCGTTAGACGGCGATTTTAATCTCCGTAAAGTAATTCGATACTCATAAGCTACCCTCGTTAAAAGCATGTTCCGATACGGGCGAACATCTTGCGCAATAATGCTAATTAAAATTACGTCGGGTTATTATGTCACGGCTTGGGCGTCCGACGCCGTTATAAATATTGATTTAATAGAGATACGCGGCGGCGTCAAAGGACGGCCGATCACGCACACGCGTATACTATATCGGGTCATTATAATAAAAGCGCGCGCATTCACGTGCGAATCTCCTCCTCTAAATTATTTTTGTTAGGTTCTGCAGGTCATCAGGAATATAATGAATACACATATAATTACTCCGCTCTCATATTATGACTTGCGCATGGTAAAATTTTAATGAAAACTGTATTATAGAAACGTTTATATTGAACGTTTCGGTCGCATGGAAAATGAAGTGATTATATTTTTAAATGAGTTCAGTATGCTTCGAAACATTGCGCGATTTTATTACGATATGTTGAGCTTTGAATGTTTAGAGTGTGCACCGATTTATCATTCGGGGTCCTCGACCTTTTCATTATCGATGCGTGCGACAATATATGTGAAAAATTACTCAAATTGCAAGTGCCACACGACAGTTATTTTATGACTTGCGATGTCACCATTATACCATCCGTTGCTCCATCTTTTTTTTCTGTCTTGTCCGTCTTGGTGAAAAGAACAGGAAGACAACGTAATTGTCTTCTGTAATGAGCGACTAGCGCGCGACTTGCAAAGCGCGCATGATAATGTTCTTTGAGCCTCGAGAACGCTGCAACCGTGTTTAATAAATTTTTAATGATCACGGTTTGTGCATAATTTACGCGTAGACGACAACGCGCGACGTTGGTCGTGAACGCACGGACAATGTTCTCGAAATTCAGATTTGAAGCTCACAATACCATTATTAATATTTCGGACCGGAATTACGCGCTCTTACTCACGTGTGTTCGTCGTTAGCAATGTGTTCGTCGTTATAATAATAAAATTAACTCGGCCGTAACTAATGTCGAGTTGGATGAGTGAAATACGAGAGAAAAAAAATACAACGAAAAATTTTTTTCGTATTGCCTTGTACAATTTTTGTAGGACATGATTTAGAATAAAATTACACAAATTGTATAAGGTGAATCGCGTAAATAATGCTAACAAATGGATATTATTACGACTGGTCCAGCTAATTATTTTATTTTATTTTATTTTATTAAATTTAAAAAATATACAAATTTAGAAGTTATTATTCTTTAATCAAATTAAAGAGAAATTGGACATCTTAACTAACGAGACTAAAAAGAGGTTAAATATAAATGTATTTATAATTAATTTACGAAAGACTGTGTTAATTATTAAGATATTTGACACGTTGAAAATTGCAAGATTGTAATGTATGATGAACGCGACCATTCGTGTATCAAAGCTACAATCTAATTAAATCGTATTTCGACCGGTACTTGGTTCATTTTTTTTTCGACCGCTCATCGTATCTTAATACATCAATCGCGTATGATCGAAACACAAGACAATCTGGTTTGATGTTCAATGAACACTTGCGGTCGATGTGCTCGTTAATTAAATCTCGAAGTACCATAATGTAAACTGTAGTCCCGGAAGCGACATGTGCGGCCAACGGGATAAAATGCGTCTCGGGATGCGGGATAAGTGTTCGCGACGTACGACGTGAAAGAGTAAATTGGTATCAGTAAGTCCTCTAAAAGGGTACTTAATTGCCACCGCTCAGTCGTCATATTTCATGATTTAATTAAATCGCAAGTATCGCGCTTCTTTTTAGCTCTGTTAAAAGGTTGCGCATTCGTAATTTCATCCGGATGGAGGCTAAAATTGGATTTTAACTCGCAGTAAGCGAAATGCAAATGAAGAAACAAAGTAAAAAAGAAATCTTCGCGACATTACCGATGAGTAAATTGAGTTTGTTTAGATATGGCGATATTTATATAATTTTTAAATACTATTACCTCTTTTCCTAGACGCGTTCTCTTTTTATTAATTTCTTTGAAGTCCCGCTTTTACGAGCTATTCTGTCATATTGCGTAAAGTCAGGGAAGAAAAATCATTTCTTTTATTCGTTCAGTTCGCTATGAACTTTGTGATTCGCCAGTCAAAGCATTTTTCGTTAATTAAATTCCCTGGTATTTCGTGTCGTAAGTATTGATGTTGGTGATATACCCGAATTGCCGATATGTCCGAACGAGTCTTTGAAAATTGCGATCAATTTGTAATTTTAGATAACTTAAGATAATTTATTTTCTCCGCCACCAAATAATACTAAAATTTAATAACATTTGAGAATTCGCGACAGTATCAATAATGCTGTACATTTCGCCTTTGTCAAGTTGAATTAAAAATATATAATAAGTAGAATTAATTAATTAGATCTTGATGTATAAATAATGCAAAAATATTCAAATTTATGATACATATAACAACTTTATTTGAAGTTCTTTTATACTTGTATCAAATTGTTAATTCAAATATAAAATGCAAATGACGTCGAATGTACGATGAATTCTATCTATATGTATGTACGCGCATATCACACACAGCTGCTATTGCGGTTTATTTGTCAAGGAATTCCGCGCTAATTAAATCTGCAAGTATCGTAAGTGCAGCGTGGAAAGCGATCCCGGAAGCGTCGAACCGCTGCTACCGAACGGTTGCTGTATACCAGGATAAAGCGTTCCGCTTCGCTATCTCGTCCGCCGCGACGAGTATACAGAGGGAGAGAGTCGAGGAGTTGTAATTTTAAACGGCTCACAGTTAATACCCATTAGCGACTGGGTTAATACATGATTCACGGGCGCCAGAGATTGTCACATTCGGCTCGATTCTAATTATAATTTATCGTCCGTACGCGATCCCCCACCTGACTTCCGCCTCGCATATACCCGTAAAAGCTCGCATCACTCGCGACGGTACGCATGTGCACGTGCTGGACGACATAAATGTACGTTAACTTTTGTGAAGCATAATTCGAAATTGTACGTATATTAGTTTCATTTTACGATATTAAATATTACATTATTGCGTTCATTAATACTTCGCCGAGAATAATAATTACTTGGTTCAAGTATTTCAAAAGTTCATATATTCCGGAATCTATAGTAAGTTCATCACAAGCATCAAATTTATTATATTATAGTAAGTTTAATACTTCAGTCAAGATTATTAAATTAAAACAAATTGATTTGCTGATTATATAAAGTCACTTCTTGGATCAATTTTATGTTGTTCAAAAGGAAATGAGTTCTTATTTTGAATACATAATAATGAGTTTCTTCTCAAATTTATAATAAGTATATTTTAAGATCATTATCAAGAAAATATTCTTTGTTGAAGATAATCGCGTTACTTAAAACAAAGAAAGTAAATTAAGTAATCACTTTTCGTAGCAATAGAATGATATTTTTCTATGTGTGGTTGAAAATGTACTAACCAGAAAATTCTAATCGTATCAATCAGAATTATAGTTATTTTAATTAGGATTATAGATTCAACCAGAAAATTCTAATTTGTCCTTTTTCAACCAGAATTTCAATTAATGTAACCAGACTCTTTTTTCAATGTTTGCGTATTTCTTTCATTAGATACTTCTTATGCTTTCTCACTTTATTGCGTGAATGACACGGATTTACTTTGATATTTGTATGCTTATTTGTACGATTTCTCCTTTAATTCATTGTGAACGGGATCTGGTTCTACTTGAATCGAGTTTGAAAAAGACCAATTCTTTGATGCGCTAATAAAATCTTTGCACAATATAAAGCTTGTATTTTTTATTCTTTCTCTTGCTAATTCTTGCTAAAATTGCTATAATTTTCTGATTTCCCAACGGTTACTGTAACGGAAACTGGTTGGTAATACGCATACGTGTAATTTATCTACGCGGTGTGCGTGTGTGTATGCATGCGTTCGTAATACATTCCGGCTTGCGTGGATTACAAGAGGCGATTTAAACACGCGTTACAAACTAGTCAAACGATTACTTGTGTGCGACGTATCGTAATTTCCGTGGCGTGACCATATTTTTCACGTTACAATGTCATCGATATATAAGATCGGATATTAGTTTTCCTCAGCCGGTCACTTAATGATGACCTGCGAGAGATTCCGAAAATATAAAAATGGATAATATGAGAAAAAAAACGATTACATTTATAAATCAAAGAGTATTTTTCGCAGAAAAATTTAATTTTTGTGGACTACGGAGCTTAGTAACCAGCACGTTATCGTATAGTCAAATATTAAAGCATTTTGGTAGATTAAATTTGGATAATGGAAATAATTAACAACGATAGTAAATAAGAAATGTATCTTTTAATTTAATTAACATACATAAGTTTAACACTAATTTGATTTCAAATTGTTAATTATTAAATTATTTAAGGAATGAAAACGTGAAATTGAAGAATAACAGTAATAAAATAACGTTGCACTCCAAAAAGTTCGGTTATATAATGCGACCTACTAAATAAATTATTGCACTTACAGTTGCATTGCAACATTGCTATGCGAATTATTTTTTTATTTTGCGCTATTGCACGCAAACGCCGTTTTCCTTTGCTAATTGGAATCCTGCTTTCAAGAAAGCTTAAGTTCAAATCAATATACAGCTGTTTCACTAATTAATGCTGGTTATACCATTCTCCCCATTATTAGATATCACTTTTGTATTCCGTGGCAAATTCTTCCTCTTTTATCATCCGTTTCACGCCTATTGTTTGCTTTTGTAGCTCTTTGCAAAATCAATTAATGACTTATTCACGTTTTCATCACATCGTTTATTGTACTCAACAATGCTTTTATTAATTATTTACATACGCCTTTAAAAATCGAAAAATATACGAAAAGGCAACCTGTTCACAAAGGAAAAAAATATAGATAACAGAATCTAACAAATATTGAAGTTTGTTTGAATTATTTAACAAAAAAATATAATATCGTACATTGCATGTATATTGCATTTGAAGATATTATATTTTTACAAAAAGATTTTTAAAGGAAAATCCAATATTTAAAAGTCGTATTTTTATAAGCTTCAATAGGCAATAGTAGATTCAGCTTTAATTTGTTGTGCTGCAAATCAGAATCAAATTGTACTTTGATTTGATTTGTTTTTGAGAACGCGCTATGACTCACAATTACGCTCACATAGAAACAATATATTGCAGTAGAATATATTGTTTACGCGATAACTACCATTGTTCGTTTCTACTTTGTTCGCTTACCACCATATTTCGCGGCAATGAGCACGGCACGAACTTTTATCTCGGTGTCGGTGATGTATGGTCCTGACGTCGCGACGCTCGCGTCGTCTCGTGTAGATCCAAGATGGTCTATAGCTTCAGTTGATGTCTTCTCTTTCCTTACACGGAGTCTTCTTACGATGAGTTTCTCCTTTTTGAAACTTCCTCAGTTACCTTTCAGGATCTTTATGGCGCCTCTCGCAGATACAGCTTCGACCAGGTTGGGACAAATTTATATACACGGAAAAAAATGTTTCTTGTTTACAGCTAATTCTGATTTGCTGAAATTGCATTCGCTACTATAGCTATGAATTTGCTAATACATACAAAGGATTTGCTGCTGCAGCTAACATAAGGACGTGATAGTAAAATATGTATATCTGTTATAGATCGATTTATTTAGCAATATGAAGTTAGTTGTCACAGTTATTGGATATGTCCGTGTAAAAGAAAATCTCTACCACAGTTAAATATGGTTTACTGAAACTGTACGTGCTATCAAATTGTCTGTTACACAAAAAACGTTTGCTGCATTGATCGATACATCGACATAATAGCAAAATGCTTGTCTGTTACAATGATAATATTTAGGCTTCACAGTTAATGGAAATTAGACCTCGCAAATACGATGTTAGATGTCCATATAATGCTACTGAGAGAGTTTAGCTGCCATACCTAATTTTTAGTTGTGGCAGCTAATCTTTTTTTTCCGTGTATGACATTTCATTTATATACTTTATTGTTATACTATTTCATTTCTTAAATTACGTTTCTAAATTTAACACAAAATTAACACAAGGCAATATAATGTGTCTTATAAGATCGTAATGTGACTACACAACGAATCGGAAATAAAGACCCTAAACGATCAAGCTGGATCTTTAGTGCTGAAATAATTCTGTGTGAATTTATATACTCATATCCAATCCCTCAAACTGTGCGCCGAATTAATTTTCAGTCTTGAAACGCAATTCTAACGGAACTAGAGTAGTAATATCACAAATTAAATTGACATTTAATTAAATTAAATATCACAAAAGAAATTTAATTATATTGATGCTTATAGGCACCTTAGATTGATCTTAATATTCTGATACTGATAAGCGTCCTAAAATCTGTAAATAATTTTTATATTGCGAAAAATATATATTTCTAAATTTATAGGTATTTCTAAATTATCTAATTCTCTCCTTCAATTCTCTCACGTAATGTCTGTTTGGTATTTGCCTGAGAAATTTGCGCTGGCAGACATTCCCCTTTCAACCCTGTGTTTTGCATATCCTCGGCGATGACCCTGCCCATCTTGGTGGTCGTGTCTTCTGAATGCACATCCACGTCGGCAGGCGAGGTGAGAGGATGAAAGCGTATGTACAAGACATTTATGTATTTAGGATGAACGTACATACACTGCGGAGAAGGTCGGTTCTAAGGGAGAAGAACTTCCGTTTTGTCTTATCTTCTTCTGCCTCCTCCTGGCGAGGGATGGATACTCACCGTCTGCCTCGCCCCTATCCACCTAACATTTGAGAGTTTCCGCGAATAAGTGTGTATTTGTTTTGTCACGGGTGCCGTGTTATAGTAAAGGAAAGTTGTTCCTTGGGTTCCGCGTGAATTTCCGTCCGCTTTTCTTCTTCGCGCGACCCGTGCGTTTATTTTCTCAATTGCACGACTGTTACGTATACCTACCTATGTACGGAATGTCTCTTATGCGAGATGTACCTCGAGGATTCAAAACTTTGTAACAGCGAAGAGGTTTATACAAAGATGCGTCCAACTTCTTATTTTGTCTAGATTAGTTTTTTTTATACTGAAAAATTTGATATAAGGACAGTTGTTGATCTAATTATCCCCTCGCCTTTAACTGCAGCAGTATTCTAAATGACTACCTTGTCTTGAATGTATACAGTTGGACACGCCCAATCGTAGATTGCGACTCAACTCGTTCACAAATTCCAGACATTCCACAGATTCATTGACTATCTTTTGTACGAATATTTAAAAACGCAAACCTGTGATTTCGTTAGAGGTAAAATACAGAAATGTTTTGTTATTTCGATATCGTAATATGCTAAATTTTTTATTTTTCTCTCTATTTTTTTAGACCGGATTTAAATCTATTTTCAGAGTTTTATGTTATTTGTGCCAATTGTGTAGGAATTACAGAATTAAAAATATTTAGTATCAAAATGATGAATTATTTTTATATTAATATTATATATCGACTGTTATACATTCACAGTGTTATAACAAATGTAATATCGATTATTTATATATATCGAAATCTTGTGCTAAATCTTCTTTCGCGTATCTCTCGTAGGACCGATTTAGCGCGCGCACGTTCTCTCGCGAACGCGAGGAATTATGGACGCGCATACCTATCTGAGTAGAGAGAGAAAACGAGAAGAAAAACGAAACGGAAGGACTCGACTACCTCTCCTCTTTCGGAGCAGCTCGGAACAGCAGGGGAACCGGTAATCTTTCGTGCGGAACCGGCCTTTATTTCTAGCTGTCGCATATTTTCGCCTGCGACGCGTTCGAGCAAAGGGGCGTCGACGAGTCTCTGCCTTCTCTTCGCTTTGAGAATCGATAATCTCGATCCTCCGCTCGTTCTATGTCGTGGCAGCACCTTTTCTTCTCTTCCCCGGTTCCTCCGCTGCCGTGATGTCGCGCGGATGCACGGTTATCTAAATAACCGTGAGGCTTTATCGACCGATACATTTTCTCTTTTTCTTGTCCTCTTTCTCTCTCTCACTCACTCATGCTTGCTCTCTTTCTCTTCCTTTTTATCTCGCAACGACGAGTTGTACTTTACACCACTATGAAATGCCTCTTCACACTCGCACGTGTGATGTCGTCGATTCCCGTGGTCTGTACTGATAAAAGCCACACCGCGCTTTAAGCCGCATCGATTTTTATGGGCATTACGCGCATTAGCTTGTCGATCTTGCGACAGGTTGCCCATCGAAACTCGAATGTGCGATATCAAACGGGAGTGATATCGGGTAGATACAGCATTTAGTTCGAAATGGCCGGGAGATCGGTCTGTCAGTCACGAAAGCGAAATCAAGTTTCATGACAGAAAGAAACTGGTACGCTATGATAATACTTGTCCAACATTAAGTGCGATTGATCATGACAATAGATTTTATTTCTCTAATATAAAGATTTGCTCTCTTTTTCTCGTTTAATAATAATTATTTCATGAATCGTTTGCATAAACATTAACTATAGGTAATATTAATTGTCATGGGTGTAAAATTTCAGTCAAGATAGGAGGACAAAATTTACCTTCACACAAAACGTATTAAAATATTTATATTAAAGCCTGTCTTCGAAAAACTTTCATGTGAATAACGCATAATCACGCATTGGCCAATAAGCATTTAACTTCATATTGTAAAAATGATTATTGTAAAAAAGATTTTCACACTTCTGCATATAGCTGCTCAGTAATAAAAATCTCAGTACTATAAAAATAGTACACGTAATATAAACGATAGATTAACAGTAGAGCTACAATCGATTATCAAATAATTATTTTGATATGAAAACCTCAAAAAAGAAATCGTGAGTAATCAATATCCATAGAAGGCCACATTAGCAAAATGCTATGGTATTGTTTAAATTTGCATAACTCAAAATATATATAGTCAAATAAAATGTTAAATAGTAAATAACACACTCAAAAATGCATATATTCATGTGATAATACGCTCAAGTTTAAGAAAAATGAGGAAGTAGGTATAATTAAATGCTAAAGTGTACCTCAGAAATGTTTCGAAATATTTGAAAGTAAAAATGCGTTATAATAAATGTTGTTAAGTATTGATAATGTTAGTGTCATGGTGTAACGGCGAGCTACTGAATTAATAATTCCATAAGTAATCATTAGGATTTGCTATATGATAGCTGAAATATCAAGGAAAGTATACTAACCATAATACCACCTTTTCCTCTATATTTATTTTTAATAATTGTTTCGTCTTGTCAAAATTTAGGAAGGAATGTCCTCTTGTATACGATTATGTTAATTTAAATGTTAATTTAATGATTCGCTTTTTTCTAACAGGAGTGAAAGGAGAGGAAATTAATCGAATATTAGCTCATAATTTGTGATAGCTTTATATTTTTAGCAAGTTGTAAATGAAAACTTTAGCGGGATCCTTTAATGATCGTGTCTCTCGACGTTAACTGATGTAAAACTGTAAAGTTCATGAAATCGATAGGATATAGTGTCTTGATAGACACGCCGCGCAACCTAGAAAATCGACAGATATAGAGTGCACCGGAACATAACCGGAAGCTGGGCGACCTTGAGATAAGGATGCCGGATATTACGAAGACGTCGAAGTAATGGGTCCGCTCCTCTTCTTCCGTTCAACGGGAGGGAAGCCCCGTAGTAAACTCCTCGTCATTGCATTTTGCTGCCGTTACCGCCTATCTCTGCCTTAACAGCAAACACCTACTATGCCATCCTTCCGCCCTTTTCCGTGCCTAACTACTCGCCGGCTGAACTAACGTCATTATGTTGAAATGATATTATGAGAGAGAACAACGATGCTCCACAATCGAGCTCCTGCAAAGTGCGGACGTACAAATATTACGTAATTATTTGTAATATCGGGAAAACGCCGTTATCGCATCGACGACGTTCAGGAAAATCGGCATTCTGAAATCGGCGTGCGGAGAGGAGAAATACTTGCTGAAACGTTCGATGAAAATATTCGTGAAATGTGATGGCGCGAAACAGTACGATGAATAAGCGAAGAAAGCGTAATAATTTGCGTCGTTGCAAATCTGATCGAGAGATTCGCGACTCGTCAACAATTGGGATGCCAACGCAGAAAGAATAAAGAAACGACAGATATATGAAGAATTTGAGGCGGAAAAGAAATATGCTCTGCGACCAACCTAGTAATAATTTAATAATGAATTACTATAGAATAAATTGATTTAATTATACAAGAATAGAAACTTGGTTAGGATGTTTGAATTCACGGATCGTGGTCTTCTTTAGCTTGGAAATTTTATTTTTTAAATGTATTGCTCAAATAGTAACTCAATTTATTATGTATAATGTTATTAATCAAATACTCAATTTATTATACACTGAAAAAAAATTTAATAATATAGCTGTCAATTGTTGAGTGAAATAATTTTAATCAAATGTTCGGTTAATGTTCGGTAAAAAATAATTTTGCTTTTGTAAATATTTAGTAAGTATTACCAAACATCATAAATAATGATATAACTAGCGTTTGGTAATAATAACAACTAAATTTTAAAAATAAAATTTTTTGTTATATTATATTAACCCAATATTTGAATGAAATTATTTACTTAACATTTGATAATTATATTATCAGATTCTTTTTTTTAGTATAATAATTAATAATAATAATTGTACTTTTTAAATCTTTACAGTATAATAGCGTTTGATTCGTCTTTTGATTTCGACTTTGACGATTCTCGGCACGTGTTATTCGAAAGATGAAGAAAATCTAAACTCGAGGTATTCAGGCATTATTTGAAACAGCCAGACGATACATGGCGGATATGAGAAGTGAGAAGAGACGAAATTCGAGACTGTCTGCAATGTAGCTGAATCTCCTGGACGTCCTCGGAAATCCTGGGACAATCCCTCGTGAACACGTATATTCCATCGGTCCCTCCACGACCGATTCGATTGGTTCTCGGTTGAGCTCGCTTATACGTTAACTATCACTAACACAATGTGAGCAGAAATTGATTAATACGATCCTACCTCTCTAATCTCCTCTGTCGGATTCTGGTGGATCTCGTGTCACGAGATTATATAAATTTTATGACATGAAGTGCTAAAATGGAATTTTGTCTTTTTCGGAAATCTGTCTTTCACGTGACTGGCGTAATAACAGTTCATTCTTATTTAAGCTAATAGTTCTTCATCCATACATATATATATATATATCTCTCGATTTCTCCATCTGTTACTCACGATTATTGTGCCGTTTAATTTAGTGGGACTCCTTCGCAGATGATATACTCGTACGATGTAATAGTTTGCTTCGCACATGCCGACAATTTTGCTTTTGTGGGCGTTTAATATATGTGATCGTAATATATTAGACTATTAATTTATAATAATACTGCACAGAGAGAGAGAGAGAGAGAGAGAGAGAGAGAGAGAAATGTATAAATTGCTTTGAATGCAGATCAACTTGCGCACGCAGATTTCAAGATATGTATTTAATCCTCACTTGCAACTGCATTATATATCAGCTGATAACAGTGTGTTGAAATTTGCATAAAATAGTTCGAAAAAATATGTTTCATATATTATACTATTCATATATTATACTATTGGGAATATAAATTTAAAAAAAATAACACTTGGGAGAAGGATAATCCCACTAAGGATAATCCTTTTTATTCTGATCTAAAGGCTACGTATATTTAATTTTAAACGCGTATTTTATATCGGAAAAGCGCTGATATACGTAAAGGATCGATTCAAAAGTCAAATTCCGGATTGACTCCAGCAAGGTCGAGCATCTTCTATAGAATTCGCATGACGAGCTCGATCTATTCCGCTTATTCGTTTCACGGAACTTGATTCGCTCGCAAAAGGTTGCTGCGCATGCATCTCTGAGCGCGAAATACGCATTGAGTACACGCCGCGAGAAGTCGTACGTACATATAGACACGAGCTGCTGCAATTCACGTATATATAAATACATCTGTATAAATATATGTATATGTACAATATATACATATATTATATATATAATATATATAGGACCCTTCAAAATTCAATCCCGTGACTTCGCGTACTCTGTTCAGTCCCGCGATACTCGACCGTCCTCTCGGGGGAATTAAATTTCCATCCGCTTCGATTGCGTTGCCAGAGGTCAGGCCGAATATCTCGCGCACAAACGTTCACGCGGCAACCGATCGCGGATTATTATTTAGTGGTTGATCGCTCACGAACGAGATCCCTCCATTTCCTCCCGAGCGCAATATTGAGATGTAACTCGTCTCTTCCATTTCATCATGCATCCTATTTGATCCGTTTGCCGGTATGAGAAATATTTAATTCTACACGGATTGAAAGGTTGCTAAATTCTCGTGTTATTTATCATCAAATATTTTATGTATTTATTATTTCTGTTACTCATGAACGCTCGCATATATACTTGCCCATGATACGTTATACTTAAAAACTTAAACGTTTTTCATGTATTGTTCTTTAAATATTGTTTATTGCGAAATAATTTGAACTGTAAATATTATATTATAGTTAATTCCATGTAACACACGATCATTGCTGATTCGCGATTGATACTATCATGGGCGTCAATATAGCATCGTCGCGCGGAATCGGTGTCCAAAAATTATAAACTATGCAACAGCGACCACGTGCAATGTCGCAATCGTGAAAACGATGATAAAATTGTAACGAGTGCATGGTAGAGAGAGAGGCGATAAATTTTTGCAGCTTGTATCGCAACACACACGCACGTATGGCACTTTTCTCACACACTTGCGGGTATATCGCTGATGATTTTATCGCTCATTCGCAACCGAAAACAAAACGCTCGTATCTATCGTCGCGGGTGTTCTTTTTTTCATTTTTTTTGTTTTTTTTTTAATTGTTATTTGCCGCGCCGCCGTGATATAATACCTTCTCCAGCGTGCGTGCGATTCGATATTTCGCATATGGAGCGGCTGCATTATTTTTTTTCTCTCTTCGCCCCGAATTATTACAATCGTAGAGTGGCGTTTTACGCTCGAGCTGCTCGAGCAATTATTCCGCAACTCTCAACGTCCAGATCCATATACGTGAGAACGGCGATTTATCCGGTGAGAGCACGAAAGCGCGCATTTTCATAACGCGGCATTTCCTTCGACGGCACGCGTATCAATTATTCTATCGCACATTATTATTGCCGTTGCTCGGCCCAATTATTCCTTGCGACCGCTCAACGGAATTCGCAATTCTCTCCGTATTCCAAGCGTGGAGGAATAAAGCTTACCGCACGGTGTGCTGCTTCCTCATCTCTCCAGCTGCATGAAGAACATATTAGTAGTATCAATAGTACGTGTACATTTATATGTAGGTACGTAGGAAATTTATCTCATGTTGCAACTGATAAGACTAGTTCTTGTGAATCCTTATTAATGACAATACAAATAGTTTTGTTGTATTATAAAATAATTAACAAAAAATATATATATTTTTAATATCTCTCTAAAACTCTCTAAAACTTTTTTGAATTGTCACTTTGAAGAATGAAATCTCACTCTTAAAGATTGAAAATTGAACCACTCTTTTTCGAGACTGACTTAATTTTCACTGTTTAGAGTGAGATTCCACTCCAAAGAATTTAGTGAGTATGTATATATATATATATTATATATATATATATAGGTATATATACAGTCGTTAAATATATTACAGTCGTTAAACATAATTAATAAAACATTTAAATAATTTATATGTGCATTATATTTAGTGGTTTAGTAGAATGAGATTGGTTAAGTTAATAAACTTTTCACGTAAAAAAGTCACTACATAATTTCAGAAACGAATGCATAGGTACTTTTTCTTCTGTAAAAAGATCCCGAGCTCAGTCGCATAATTACGCGATCGTGATTTTTCAGAAAGATATTCTCATTCAAGAACCTCGAGACCGCGGTCGCGACTTCATAATATTATATTTAACGGCGACGTACGGGTCGTCTATATAAATTTTCGCTGATTACCGCGCGCTCTAATAATTTCGCTCGCTAAGCGGAATTCGTCGCTGCGCAAATTTCACGAAATTCTACTAGACAGTACGACAGAATGTCTCTCGACTGAAAATGAAGTTGAGTTAAATTTTCATCGCACCACTGACGATTTTCACCGTATCATGTCGCCGAGCGCAGAATTTTTGAGGATTCAGATTTCTATTTTAGCGTATTTTTGTTCCATGAAATTCTACGTATTTTGTCGGGTGATAATCTGGAAGCTGAAAGTGTTCACATTTTTTTTATTTTCGCTTCATTGGTTTTATCAAAGAATAACGTATGAGGAAAGAATATCTAATTCACAACTATGCTATCTTTTTGAATTGTAGAATATTTACGCTGGCGCAAATCAATGAATCTGCTTTACATAAAGTAATATAGTTTCTTTTATACGAGAATATATATTATATGAATCTTTAATTATTGCTTAGATAGAAATAAAATTGTTTTTGTTAAGAATAATTTTATACGTTTTATATTTATTTCTTATTACTAATTTTAATATTTTTAATAAAATCCTACTTAATTAAAATTGTTTTAACTAGGAATAAGAATAAATGTCAAAAGAATAAATGTATGAAATTATTTTTAACAAAAAAGAACTTGTATTTAAGCAATAATTTAAAATTTGCATAATATATTCTTATATTATTTTATATGAAGCGATTCATTGATTTCTATATTCTTTCTATCTATATTTTCGCAAAACTTAATTTTTAAGATAACTTTAAGAATATGAACTTACCAAACCACCTGATTATGACATAGCTATCCTAGATTCATATAAATTTTATCGGTTTGTATTTTCATTTAATATAAATTTAATAAGTTTGACTTAAATCGCACATTAAAGCATGGCAGTTGCATGAATAATATTTAAATGAGCTGTTTCTACGCATAATACTTATCGGTTGAATGAGCTCACAAGTGCAATTGCAATACGCAATAATCGCCGTAGTTGATTCTCAACGTAACAATAGTGATAATAAAATATTACAACGTACTTGTAATATATTGTAAGTGCACCGAGTATATATATCCTACTTAAGTCATTATTCTATTAAGTCGCTTTTCCTTCTCAAAATCTGTAATACATATATCTTCTCCTTGTATTCCAAAGATTACAGTCAAAATAATGTTATATATTATGAAGTATCGCTGGCTTAGATACATAAATCTTATCAATCATTATTATACTCTAAAAAATATCATTAAAGACTGAATTTTAAAAGCACAGTTGACTTTTTAATTATGAATTCCAGTAGATAAATTTAAATCTGTAAAAAATAAGTAAAATACAATCCAACTTCTATTAAAGCTTTCACTAGGTAAAAATTTTTTTTAATTTTTATATAGTCTGGAACAATAAATAAATATGTACTGAAGTTCAAAGATCCAAGTTGCGGACGAAGAATGAACATTTCACATTGGAGAGGAAGGTTAATATTAGATAATATCAACACGGTATGGATTTATAACCTTTGATATTTATATTAACACCATCATGGTGTAGATTTAAAACCCATGGTGTTAAATTCATGTCAATATTAACACCAACACAGTGAGAATTATATAGACACTACATAGTGTTAAATCCACATCGATATTTTTTATATTGATAAGTCTAATTTAATGAAAACTTAAATATCTCAATCTAGTGCGATCGCGGGAAAGTCATATCGCTTTTAGCAAGATATGCACGCACGAATGAGGGATTTACGTATCTGTCAGCTTTTCTTTTTTTTCCTTTGCAAGCGAGTACCATGTGAAGCCCGTTGAATTGATCAGCTTGACGGCGGTAAACCGGTGCGATAACGCAAAATCGCGGAAAATATACGCGAAAAGCCGGGCAAAGCGGTACGCTGAATGCAACCGTGCGAATCCCGCATACATTTGTCGTGCGATAACAGCAATGGTGTACTCCGCTAATAGAGCTCATGTACGGGCGATAACAGAACGGAACAACAAAGCAGGTATACTAGAAAATAACGCGCGGCGGTGAGAGTTTGGATCTATCGAGAGGTATATTTACGCGGTTATGGACAATTGGAACTGCAACTATAATTGCTACTGCAATCGCACAGGCGGCGTGTACAGGTGTGGGCGCGTGCGGTATTTATGCGTGCAACTCTGCTACGTACGGCTGAATGTGCGTACATGGGATGACACAATATCCTGCGATATCAAATTGATGTTTATTCAAGTGGGCGCAACGTAAGCGACAGGCTTAACGAGGATTGAACCGGGCGCTGCTATTGCTGCAGCGGATCTTCCCCCGATCCCGCTTATAGTAGGTACGTCTTTCTCATAAAGAGGGATAGCGAGAGAGAGTCGGAGAGAGAGAGAGAGAGATATATGCAGGAGAGCCTCTCTCGCAAACACAGTCCGTCTATCCCTCGCCACATGTGCAACACGCCGTTGTCCGTTTAGCTGAATTATGACGTACAAGCAAGATAGATACGTATGTATAGGCGTATATAACGCACCCATGTCAGTCGCGTCGTCACTCCCGGAGCGTCCCCTTATAATACATCTAGACGTCAATTTCGCGCACGACGACATGAAATGGGCCCTTGGGGAAATAGGCGTATTGTCTGCAAACTTTATGTGCCCTTGGGAGGGCCGGCATCGTGTTGGTTCGTGACACCAGCGAGCAAAAGTGGATATCAAATGATCGGCGACGCTATTAACCTTTTACCGTGCGCGATATGCATTTATTACACGAATTTAATTTAATTTTTTTGTGTTTCACTATTTCGATAAACTGAAAGCGGTGACACCGTTAATCTTTACCTTTCAACGTGTTATTGATTGTGTTATTTATTGCTACGTGAACTGTGTTTCATCATATTTGAAATATATAGGCCACAATCTTGAGGGATATAATTGTCGAGAGCAATTTAGGATTCTTGAGTTTGTGTAAGCATCTATTAATACAGCAAATGTATCATGTCAGTAAATGACAAAATAATATTTGTCAATTTATTGAAAAATTATTTTATTGTGTCGTGTTTGCCGCTCGATATTCGCTATTCTTGGCTGCATTGAAAAAATTAAATTCTGGAACAGTCTGAAGAATTAAATCAGTTAATCGCGGACAGTTAATCGCAGGATTCACTTGTATTTTACGGCTACATCGACGAGTTTAAGTCGGGAAAAGCGTCAGAGCTAGGCGAGGATCAAACAAATATTCGCCGCAAAACGTGCCGATCCGCTAAAAGCGCAAATAAACATTAAAACGCGAAGGATAAATCCGACTGTTTGTAAATGTAACGCAGGATTCGCATCGACTCATTGAGCCTCTATCGAGATCATTTATCGCGCTGCAGAGTGCAAATTTACAGGGGCGTCGCGGTTGCCCTTTTGGCGTCTTTCCAATTTCGATAATCTAATCGCGCAATCATTATTATACTCCATTATTGACCTCGTTATTTAACGTCTGCTAAATCCCAGGAAACCGCGTCCCGTTTCCTCTACTATTTTATCTGCTGAAGATATTGTAGAGATTCAAAAATGGGAGAATTAAGAGGTTGTTTCTAAAATGGATAGAATAATGAATTTGATCTGTTCGTTAAAGAAATTGAAGCTGAAATAATAATATCACTCACTGAAAGAAAGAATTTTGTTAATTTAATAAGCCACCAACACCTTTAACAAATGATTTGTAGATACAGGCAACAAAATTATATTGTTTTAATTTGTTATGATTGATGCTAGTCCAACTAATTATTAGTAATAGAAACAATTTATGCAAAACCTAACCTATTTTTAGACTTTTATTTGCTAGCAATACTGATTATATTGATTTATAAATCGTATATTATATATATCTGCAATAATAACTGATCGATTCGTTTTCCTACCAAACCATTACATTTGTCCCTGTTTTTGTTCCTATAACAAACTCCTTTCTCTCAGTGCAATTAAATTAATCGTCGATTTAATTATGATGCTACTAGCATCTTAAAACACTGTAAAGAATTTAGTTCAAAAAATAATTTTTAATTTTTTTTTTTCGAATAAAATTTTGTAGGAAATATTAATATTGTTTGTCATAAACAGACATAGCACAGGTTAATCATAAACATTAGACGTGAGAGAAGCCAAAAGCTTTTGTTGCTCAGTAGAACGAATTGAAGGCATGAAAAATATACAATGTCTCATTTATCTGCTTCAAGTACGATTTCTTAAGGACGAAATGAGTGGAATGATGTGGGAGCGTTATTCAGGGTTTCTTAGGGTCTCTTCTCTTTGCAGCGAGCTTCTTTTGGGCGGGAAGTAACGCGATTTTGGCGCGACGTGCGGAGGGCGAAGGTATAAAACGAAGGTTTTCCCGAGGACGTAAGCTCGCTAACGAGCGACAAGCAGCGTCGAGCTACTCGGCGGAAAATGAAAATCTTTTTTAGGTGACGACTAAAACATCAACGCGAGAGATGGTAGATGATGCGCACGTTATATCACTCTTGCTATTAGAGCTAACAGCGTGACAGATAAATGAGAAATGTGAAAGAGGTCAAAAGGATTTTAGAGCGTTGTGAGAAGAATTCGCTTTTCTAAAATACTGAGCGATAGATTTGAAAGAGATGTTGATTTATTTAAAATGTAAAAAGATTTATTTAAAGTGTAAAAGAAAGGTTTTTATATACTTTAATCGAAGAGTGCGACTGTGTTTTATTGTTAAACAGTAATTTAAGTAAATAGTAATTTATTTAAAAGGGTGTCTATACATTTAGAAACAATTTCAGAATACAGGTCTGAAAAAACACTTCGCGAAAAATACATTGTTTTTTGAGAAACAAATATGAGAAGAAAATAAATTATAGAGAATACGAGAGAGGATTGTTCTCAGTATAATATCAACGCAATTATTCTTCTAAATAGAAAATAAACAATTGTGTGCAGCTACGTAATAAACAGTGAAAGACAAGAGAGTTATTTACGTTTAATTTAACTTCATTTGTAATCGGAACGTAAGCAAAAAATACGTATTATCCGCTCGTGAGCAGTATTAAATGACGTAAAATGACTTTTCGACGCTCACGTCGGAGGCGCGAATTAACAGTAAATTTTATTACGTTATAGAAGACAATATTATGAGAAGCACATGCTTACATTATTCAACAAAGAACAACAGTAACGCGTTAAGTTTCAGTCATTGTTACAACGTGACGCAAATGTAAATGAAATCGTGTATGTTGCGTGTTTAATATTATATTTGTTTAGTACGAAGGTAAATCCAAAAGTCTACAACGCATTAAATGAAGCACCTTTATTCCAAGGATTTTATTCATTAAAGAGATTTTATTCATTAAATTTGTATATACAATTCTAACAATTTTAAAAGTGTTGTCTTAAGTACAAATTTTTTTTCTACAAAAATTAGTTTGAATGTATGAGTGGAAGTTGGAATTAACATAATTTGTGCGATCGATTCAAAATGGAAAAATTTTGATTTTTCTTATTTAATCCGGACGCGGAAATAAACACTTTTAATTGATGTAATACGAAAGTCATCTTTTCTGATATGTTATTTGTGTGAAATAGATATCGTCAACAATAGAAGCGGAAAGAAAGAAAATCAAACAAAAATAAATGCTCGTTTAATTCCTATATTTAAACTCTTATGTTTCCCAAGTGCATCTTTAATCTAATTACGAGAACACCTGTTGCATAAACAGTAATATATGAAGAAAAAATTCAGAATTATTCTTTTCGTATAATAATTACGACTGTACAATGAATATTTAGATATACAGTAATAACTAATCAAAGTACAAGCTCTAGATTATGTCGAGAGAAAATTATTTCTTTGAGTATTTATTTCAAAATTATTTACTGATAGAGCATAATAATTTTCTAATCCTATAAAATCGATATGGTAATTTCCCCGAAGTATAATATCGGAAGAAGATTGATTGACGTAAAACATTTTGTTTAGAATGTCTGATGTAAATAATTATGAGCTACTCAACCTACGAAATGCGAAGACAGGGATTTCGCATCCGACTAGGCGATACGACTACGAGGAGATGCATTCAGGATTTTTCCTCGAAACGTCAGCTGCTGAAAAATTCACGAGTATTTCGTATTCGGTATTTTGTTGGTCGTTTTACAGCCGCTCGCCGTTTATTCGTAAAAGCAAAGTACCGAATCATATTTACGGTCTTCCCGCGTCGCGAACTTAGTACGATGCGAAGCTGGTTTCTTCTACTCTGCTCTTGCATTTCATGAGCATCACTTAAATTATGTTTATTTATTGATATTCTACCAATTTATTACTCTGTTCTTTACGAAGTTTCTACAAAATTTAGTATTATTATAGAATACGAATTACATATAGAATACGAGTTTTAAAAAAGAAATCTTTTCAGAAAAATTAATTATACTTTTCTTACACTTACGAGAATTATAGAATATTAATTTCTGCGAAAGTTACACGGAAAGGACGGTTTTGCTGAAGTATCTAAAAATTTAGCTAGATATATATTTGAAAATAATTTTATTGAACCATCAAAATAATTAAGAATCTCAAGCATGATGAACAATATTGCAAAAAGTTTTGACATTCTAGCATTTAGTTTGAGCGCTCTATTGTTTTACGTTATTATATGTATATAAAAATTCTGAAAAATCTTCTAGATGTTATTTTAGTTTCAAGCAATAAACACACACACACTCCAAGAGTACACATGGCGCTACGGATGAAATTCTTAACGCACTCTGGCGCCCTTCATGCCTGTTTAGACATTTATCACCCGACTTTTCGACTCGCGCGAGTGTATCTGGTTTTCCTCCAGCTAGACAACGTACTTCTAATGTGTTTATACCCGCATTTGTACAAGCATTAAAGACATCACCTTTAGATTGTCAAGGAATCGTGAAGCAGTAAATTTTGTCGTCGAATTACGTAGGTAATAACGCAAGTTCGTTGCGAACATTAATCGTAGGTAATTCTATTAATAAATCGTATTACGAAATATAGTCTCTATAAGTAATTTGTACAAAAGAGTACGCGGATTAAACTTGTCGTTGGCACATAGTTAAAATGTTACGTCTCGTACGTTAAACGGATCAGAATGGCATGTAATTATTTCCGGACGACAAACTCGCCGGCGGTATAATCAAACGCGGATTAAAAGCGCCGCCTATCTTCGTTAGCAGCGATGGAAGAATTCGAAAAATTTCCAACTACATTTTTAAACTTTCGACAATTTTTCATCATCGTCATAAAAGCCAATTTAAGCTGAGGCTTTCGTGCACTCGATCCGAGCACTTTCGAAGTTCCAAACAAGACACCACCTGATCCTATTCGATAAACGCGATGTCAGATTGTCCTGTCAATTATCGGGCGCTACGTTTAAAGGCTCGCCACCGAAGAAACGGCAGGGTGAAAATTACTATAATTTTCTTCTACCGTACGCGGAAGCCACACTCATCGCGAATATAATCAAGTCTCAATTAGGAATGTCCGTGTCTTAATCTGCGAGAGAATAAAGGTCGACAAAGCGAAATTAACCACGAAACGCGCGCGCACAGGGAATTAATTGCACGGATTTGTGTTGAGGGAATAGATATAAATTAACTCACCAGTTTCTAATTCTTGAACTGAAATATCCATGATTCAAAATTTTATAAATTTTTTTATTTATACATAATTAATATTACAAAGTTAATATACAAAGTTAATATGCAGATTAACTTTAGTAAATTAAAAGAGAGATTAAGTAATAAACATTTTATTTTTAAAATTAATAAAATAATTTATCAAGTTCTCCGTTTTTAATTACGACGAGTTTCTCATTAATTTTTTTAAATGTTTAATTATAAACGTATCTTTAAATATTTTTTGTGTAAAAGTTGCCCATCATTTATTTATTTAAGGTTCAAACAATCTATTTAAAAAAGGATTGAATATATGGTTAAAAATATTTAAAAATGCTTATGATTAAATATGATTTAACTTACAGCTAAAATATCCGATAAAATTTATTGCAATATGCAATAGATTATTTATTAAATTTAAAGCAGATGGTAATTATAGTAATCTATTTTGATTTACATGTATTTTGCGCAAAAATTTATTTGTCGTACACACCGACATAAAATTGTTCAGTGGAATAAAGTATGCCAAATAAATTCTTCTCTACTGATGAAAGTCTTTTTGTCCGCATTCAGGATATAATTATGATTAAAATTAGAAGGGTTGAAATTGCAAACTCGTATAATCATTAGTTGAAAACAAGTTTTTTCTTTAGTATGTGACTGGCAGGGGCAAAAAATATTGGATTCGTGGTACAAAAATAAATTTTAAAATAAAAGTTAGCGAATATTACAGGAATATCACATATTCACATATATATGTATCTTAATGAAGGATTTATTGGATTTACCGACTTAAGTAATTACGTATAACATATATTACATATATATGTTATATGTATATGTATATGTTATATGTTAACAATATTTTAAAGGCTGGACCGCGCCCATCGACTCGTTTCCTTCCACGGGAAATGAAGTTCGTATGACAGGACGACGATTATATCCTGCGCAATCAAATATTAGCGGTACATCGAACTCTCACACATAAAGATGAAACGTTCATTAACTAACTTAATAAATTTACAAAGACGTTTTAAAAATTATAATTAGAATAATAATTATGTATCAATTACAATATGATTACATAACTACAATTTTTTATTAATTAATTACCTGAGTATTTAAAAAGGGAAGAAAAAGAAAAAAATGATAACATATATAACTTCATTGGATATATCGTATCTGTAAATAATTCTAATGAATCGAGTATAAAAGGGATCGTAAAGTATAGATTTCCCTAAAGAGAGTTTCTGGTTTTTAGTGTCACTTTACGCCGAATTTGTTCCCTCTTGTGTCTACTTTTAGTAACGCCGCTTGAGAGACAGCAGATGGTCATCTTTAGTTTCCCTAATTAATGAGGGTCACGTGAAAAGTCTTTCACGCGTTTAATGCTGCAGTTAGTTTTTTTTCCGTTAAAATCAGGAGTATTATCGTCTTTAATTTGCTGCTTTTTAACAGAGAGAATTTCTTTTTAGATTTTACTTATTTAAAAATTTTGTTAAATGAATACATAAATACAGTTCAGTGTAATAAAAAAAAAACCAGGAAATTCAACTCGAATTGACGTAAACCAACTCAATCTCAGAGTTAAATATGGCGAACTAACTGTCAGGTTGCGTCAAGAAAAATTTTAACTTCTTTTAATATCTTCCTTGTGTGTGCTAAATAAACATTGAATTTATTTCTATAAAATATTTATAAAATTGATTAAACTATTATTGATGATAAACGAACATAATTGTATTGTCAATAAAAATACTTTATGAGCACGATGAAATAAATCTACAATAGAACAGACTGGTTTTAATATTTGACTGAACTGTTCTACAAAGTAACGAGAACTCAATAAATTATTGATAGTAACAATTTTGAGGTGATTTCTACTTTGTTTTCGAATGAAGTATTATAGATTTAATAATTTATTTAATAGGACAATTCATTAAATTTATTTGATCCCGTTACTTTGTGAAATAATTTAATTAATCATTAAAACTTTCTACTCCACTCTAAAAAAAAATACTTTGACTAAATTTTTTAATACATTTTACTACGTGAAGTTATTCAACTGATTAGGTTTTCATTCTTTTTGACTTGATTATACTTCACTTAATTCAAATCGCGCAACCCTCAGATTTAGTTGTGTCCACTCTGAGTATTTTTTACAGTGTATGTGTAAGACGTGGAAAATTTTATTAACTCTTGATGCCATAAATATCTTTACATGTCAATAATACTTTGTGTAAATTATTAAACTTTCCGAACTATTTTTCTCACTCTCTTTCTTTCTATGTTTTTTTTCCTAAAAATTTATTTATTAGAGCAGAATATTATTATATGATTCTTCATTATATTATTTATGATAGATGTAATTGTTAAAAGTTACAGTAGGAAAAATTAAAAACAGGAAAAAATAACAGTGCGACAGTGTCTCCTCTTTCGAAGTATATCCTATTTCATCCAGCCAAGCCTTCTTTTTCTCTTCAAATTCCATGGACCCGCAATATATACGTGTGTGCGTGAATGCACAACGAACGATGGACGGGGCTTCGCAATGCGAGCATGTCGACGAACGATAGAGCGATACATTTGCGTCGCGTCGTATGACAGAACGCATGGACCGATATACTAGACTGACTCGCTTTCATGTGTGTGTCTGCCTTCTCTCTTTTCTTCCAACATGCCTTTTCTCTTTCTTCTTGTGATGCTCTCACTCTATTACTCTTTCTCTTTTTTTCTGTTGCACTTAACTCTCGGGCATACTCCTCGTGAATTTAAAAGATATTTCGCGTTTGCATATTCAGTCGGAAAGTAGTTTCGATTGTACACGTTATCGATTGGCAATGACGGTATTGAGAAAGAAAATGTCTATTTAAAATTTTCGATGTCGCAATATAAAGTCTAAGCACTTAATAGTTATATTTTATTACCGGATATTTGTATTTACATTTATATTTATTGTATTTGTATTTATTATTTTTATCAATATGATATATATGCTTTTTTTAATTATTGCTGTCTTATTTATATATTTGAACAGTAAATTGAAAAATATCGTGAATAACAGACCCTATCGAGTGGTGAAGGGAAAGGGAATATGTCTTTTCCATATGAGCAAATTGAATTCCCTGTTATTACAAAACTCGACACCCTATCGAAGCGTGCGTTTGCCAGATACCGGTGATCACGTATTGTACTCGCAACGATCGTTTGTGTCGTAACTCGTGCCACGTTCGTGTATTTGTTCGGCACAAAGCAAACCCGCACATTTATTAGAAGCATCGGAAAGCAATCGATTATCCATGCGCGCACACTTGCGTTTAACTTTTGTGAAGGTACGATGTGCGTTGTGGATCAACGATAAAATTATGGCCTCCAGAGTTGTCGAGTTAACAATCGAGAAATTAATCGATCGCACCTGCTTTTTTCCCTTTATAAAAGCGAGCGAAGTTCACCGAAACGAATTTTTAATTGCAATTTGAATGCCGTAATAAAAGTTAATCTGCTTATGTATTTTATCGATTATTTTCTAATTTTATTCTTTTTCTGTTTTTACAGGTAAGCACAGATTACATTTTTCTTCAAAAAGAGTCTCTTGATGAGATATTCATTCCGAAGAGGAAAGATTCTGAAAAGAACACGTAAGGCTGTTATCATAATTCAGTTATTTAGGATAATGGTTATAAAGATCCTTTAAATATTCCAAAATGCTCTGATTCTTTTTATCTAATTATGAATATTTCATGTAAAATGCAGCTTGCGAGATCTTCTTTGCGAGTTATTTAATATCTTTAGAGCACCGCTTAAAAATAGTGGATTAGATTGCGAATGTTTAATGACCGTATTCATAGTCAGGCCTTATATTTACTTCCTTAAATTTATCTTCAGATGCTCTACGAATTATTTTATTAGCTATTGAGCATCTAAAGATAAATTTAAGAAAACCTTAAATAGAAGATCTGACTATGAATACGAATATAAAAGAATCATTCAAATTTTAGGGAACGAAGACTCAGTGAGAGACGAGATCTATTTTTTAATTAATGATCAGATTCTCTATATAATAAGATCGCATTCGGCCGAAACGTTTCTCTCGTCGATCCACCAGCTCGCGTGCATGCTAGGCTACTGTCTGTTGCAGCTGTTCTCCACTATGTTCCCGGTTTCGTGTTCTGCGTTATGAATGTATTCGGCTTGTTCGAGCGAACGAACAACAAGAGCATCTCGACTGGCCTGCGCTCCTCTTTCTCACTCTTTCGTCATTTATTCGGCGATTAATCAATTTCGAAAATGCCGTAACCACCGCCGAAATAGAACGGCCAGCCTGCGTACGTTAATACTGGGGACGACGCAATTAATCATTTTTAGGCAGAAAGCCGTACGTAATTCCGTGTAATTATTTGACATCGTCGCGGGAATTGTCCCTTGTATCGATCAATTATCGTCAGATTAAATCGCGTCGCCGATAGGTATTAAGTAAAATCACAGTTGCGGGTTACATCTTTTTTTTCCTAATTTCAAATATTTCACCCCTATATAATTTTAACTGTCTTAATTTTTTTTATTTAACGCCCGGACATTCGATATTATGATTGCATTTAAGTTCCGCTATATTATTGGATTTTATTTTCTTTCTATTCTTCACGAAAACAACAATTTCCTGCACGGATCGATTTAAATTTATTTGATACGACATTTGATATGAGACAACTGCGTAAAGTTTTTCGCGATGTCGGTGCGCGATGTTCTCGAGCGTAGAATTTCGAGATCGTCTGTCGCGTGGAGCTGATATAAACTATAGATAAGTGAGCCAGCGCGTCGTCGGCATAAAAGATTCAACATCCTGGAACATGCGAGGCGGCAACGCAAGACCTACGACGGCGCCTCCCCGTCGTGTGTACCTTCCTTCCCTTCTTTCTTCTCTTCGCAGAAAACTGTCGTGCGTGAGGCGCCCGATATGCAAGAGAACGAGGCAGGGAGTTTACAAAAGGGTGCGAATCGATGCTGCTTTTTATCGACCGTCTACTTCGCATGACACGATGAGTGCTAGTTTTTCTAACTCTTTTTTGCTCTTTCATTTCGATCGCTTTTTTTTCGCTTCCCCTCTCTCCTTTTTTTTCCTCTTTTTTTCTCTTTCTCTCCGTTTGTCTAATTAAGCTCATAAATTCGACAATGGCTCTTTCCTCTTTCATCTTTTGTGTGGGTTACTCTTATCTTTCTTACTCATCCACTTTTTCATGACTATCTACAGGCGACAATACAATGCAGTGGGGGTGCAACAGGAATGAGAGATAAAAGACAAGGATAAACGGAGCGACTTCAATGCTATCGTTAGAAATATACGGCTGATCGGAGCACTCGATGGAATTAGTTCCTCTCGTACTTTTTGTGTTTTTTTTTCTTTGCATTGCTCGATACATTTTGAATTTTTTCTTCGTTACTATTGTTGTTAAAATTATTAAAATTGCTTGAAAAAAGGGGAAGATTATAAGAATCGATAATGAGAATAATTGTATCGCTAGATAATAAATAACGTACAACTGAAACGATTCGACTCGGAATTGAAACAGTTCGGCTAATTAATTACAGATCGAGAACGCGTTTGATTAGAATGCCAATTCCCAGTTTGCGCGTTTTACGACAATCAAATGCACGCTGTGTTTATGGCTTTGTCAATTTCCCGACGTATGATGACGTATGACGACGAGGATCATTGCTGCAGCATAGTTATTAACGCAGCCGCGCGTTTATATATCGACCATACGTGAACTTTGAGATTACGTGTAGCTGAAATAATGGATAACAGTTAAAACAAGAGAGGAACGTCTATTTGCGCGCCTGGTATAATATTGTTATCTATCTCATTTCGTGCATCTTTTACTAGACATGCACACAAAGGGGGAGGGGAAGAAAATGAGTTATCTCTGAATTTATTGTAACCTGGGACGCGTTTCCCCTACGGCTAGCAAGCAAATTAGGAAATTGTTTAGGGACAAACGCAGAGGGATCATAAGGTACATTCGAGGAAACAACTGATGGACAATTACTTGGATAGGGCGTGGTTCTAATCTTGTTGACGAATACAGTTAAAGTTACATGATATATATTTTCGCTATTTTTTGAACATAAAGTGCTATCTTGAAATAATAAAGCCAAAATAGAGACTTATGTTATAGAAATAGCGTAAACTGTATCAATATGAAAAAATTTGATGAAAAAATAATAGCAATACATAATGCGGTTATTTATTTTTTTTTCTTGGATGAAAATTTAAAATACAAGTAATATTGTGCGAATGAGTCTCGTATTTAAGCGAATACGCATTTAACACACGTTGTTACGCGTTAGAGAAGACCGGGGCTTTTTGGCACAAGAGGCAAATTGAAATTGCGTTTCGTTTATGTATTTATGGCGAAAGAAACAATGGAAAAATTACCGAAAATATCTCTTTTATATAACATAGATATTTTTCTTTAAATTTTATTTAAATCAAATAAGTATTACAATAAAGAAAGTGAAATTTTAATTCAAGAGGAGGCAAGTAAATTTTTGAAGTGTTTCATAATTTCATATTAATGTTCTTGAGAAAGTAAATTTAAGTGACGTATTATTAGTTAATTAAAAGAAAAGTGACTGTTATTATACATGTTATTTTGAGTAAACAGTAATTTATTATAATAAAATGATTAAAATCAGACGTATGTAGGGATGGGATACATTGGCTCATGTTTAAAGAAAGATTAGCTCGACTTGTACGTGTGTATATATTCAGTTACAACTTAACTTTAACAAAAGATTTAATATTTAATATTTCCATATTAAAATAAGCTAGATGTAACTTACACTGTGATATATATCAATTTACTCCTGTGGCGACTCGTCACCAGAGGTCTCACGGGTCTCGCGCGGATTCTTGTAAGCACCACAGTTACACGAATTCCCTTTAAATAAGCTCCCGATCTAATACTCTCTCGGGCGTCTAAGGCAGGTCCCACTACATCGCCTTACTGATGAGTTCAGTAGTGGGGACCAGGACGAAACTCCGCGGTAGATCATAGTTCGAATCGATCACGATCCATCATTCATATTTCCGGCCTAACCAGCTCAATGATACCTCCAAACTCCGATCGAGCAAAGTTAAGTTAACTACAATGTAGTACATTTTACTTATTACAAAGGAATTATACAGTGTATATATAGAATCATTTTCCTGGCATGAAAATGTAGAGAAATTATCTCTATCACATTAGTATATTTTAATTATAATAATTAATTGTTCGAAAGTCTAATTGCCGAACAATTAATTCAAAAGTCTAATGCCGAAATCGTGAAAATTGTGCCAATGATCTCCCCTTTATTTACTTGCCTTTCGCATCACAGTCAGTTATATACACAATTTCGTTAAATTAATTTTTATTAGCGCATTCTCAAAAATATCCCTGTTTTCTTTTGCCTATCCTCGATACTGAGATCTAAGCTGCGCTTCGTTGATCGAGCACGAGATTCTCGAGAAGAAGAATTCACCAAAGAATGCTGGCGACATGCATTTGTGCATCGCAAGAAGTTTCCTTGACGAAAAATTCCTTTGTGCTATCGAGAAGAGAGTTACGGAGAGGACGGAAATTTTCTTTGCACGAGAGTGTTTCGCGTGTTATACAGGATACCTTAGAAATACCGGATGCCCTTTTAAATATGAGTACTAGAAAATAAAAAAATATAAGGAATACGGCAATTTTTTCAATGAACGAGATAACAGGATATTGCTAATTGTATAATTATTATATCCTGTATACTTCTCTTTATTTATAGATCTTATTTTTTTATCCACTAAATTATTTTATATTGATAGAAATTCGTCTCCATTACATTATCATTGTGCTTCATTTCTATCCTTCTGGAATGAAACTATCGGATATCTATTTTTCTTTCATAATTAGATGAATGATTATAATTTAATATTTTCCTTCATCTATATACCTTCTCCAAATAATTCAATTTTAGCCAATAAAGTTAGAGCGTCTCTATTTTAATTCACTGAGAATCGAAAATGTATTTGCCTTACATTTCATTTAAATTAATGCTCTATTCATTATTAGATTTACGATCCATCAAATTTATATTTGTGTAAATATTAAACTTGATAAATACTTTGTTTATTTTAAAAGCAATGTAAAGTTAGTTTCAAGATATTATGAATTTATAGTTTATTTATAAAATAAACAATCTTTGATGAAAGTTCGTTATAAACACATAGATAGTTAAAATGAAAAATAACTGATTAAAAATTTGAACAAAATATGTTTTGTTTTCTTAAATTACGAATTCGATAGAAGTATTTTGACGTACATGTTATTCGAGAAGTTCATCTAATCAGTTTCGTATTGAATCGTATATTTCGAAATATCTCTAACGAAACGTGATCTCTTTCCTGGTTCTTTTCCTTGAAGAAAAAGTGCACAATTTTTTCGTAAGATAAAATAAACCTTGTCGAAAATGTAAAGGTACATTTTAAATTCTAATACAGTCTTTGTAAATCTAACACTATCTTTGTAAAAAATTATGACTTTCTTCATACAATAATAAAGTACAAATATTTTTCTTCTGGAAAATTTTATTTAAGAAAAGCTTAATTTTTTAATATAATCACAGTGGATTAATTAAATATTTTCTTTGCATTATGAATTATAAAACTGAAATCGAATTTAAAAATCTGGATTTCTACCATAGAAAAATGAATCTAACGGTCTCTGAGAGGATCAAAGAAGGAAGATTTAAGCATCCTTTGTCGCTCGATTATCGGACATTTCAGTGAGCCCCAATAGCTTTCCAAAAATTTTCAGCGAACATCGATATATCCGGTCGCTGATATTGGATCAGAAGCTTCGAAATTCCCAGACGAGACGCAATCTGGTTTATAGAGTTCCCCACTCCTGATAGGGAAGCGATCTTAAAAGGTGAGGCGCTTAGACGATCGGCTAACGAAAGGGTCGATCGAATTTCTCTTTCGGAGGGCAAGGGTTTCTTGGATCTAACGTTGAGTAACGCCTCGTATGTGTTAACGAGGATTCACTGCGAGCTTCCATTTCGGTGTCGGTACACGAGGTCATCTTCGTTTAACCTCTCTCTATCGTAGGCACCCTTCCCGCCCTTATCTCGTCCCCTTCATCCCCTACGACAGTTTCGTGAATTTACTGCCGCGCTTTCGCCAAACCAGGAAATACAGGAGGGTTCTGTCTAAGCTTCAGGGCGCGCCGAGGACGTTCCAAGATCTCCTAGTTGGACTTCAAGATATACACGGAAACCCTAATGATCATCCCTATTCGATAGGTGTAGGTGAGAGGAAATAACTCCGAATCAATGCACGTATGTGTGCTAACGTGTATAAGAGCTCATTGGATTCGAACTTTCCTTATTCACTTAAATTCTTTTTATCAGGACAAGAAGGACCATATAATCCTTGTTTTTTCGAATTTGCTAAAGAAACTCCCCGAGAGGTTCACCAATCTTCCACGAGAGACGAACGAGGGGTAACTATTAAACAAACAAAACTTTCAGTATAAATGATTCTACAATTGCAGGATATCCTTCGGGATCCTAATTATCTGCAGATTTATTTTTTGCGTTTATATTACTTTTTCTTTATATGCTCCTTCCAGACACATTTTTCTCACTTGTAACTTTTATGGTTAATCTGAAAAATTACTAGAAAGTTATTAGAGAGATATCTTTGTTAGAGAGATTATCTTTCGAATGTGCAAAATTTCTGATAATTTTTTAATGATTAATCCATTGTTTATTTGTAAATTCTGATCGATGTTCTTTAGAGCATAGCGAATATATATGTTGATCTAATTGTTATCGGTATTTCTATTTGCGTATGTAGTATTGAAATCAAAGGCAAGGATTTATTTACGTGAGGCATAGCTTTCCATAGCTATCTGAAAAAATAAAACATTACAGCTCTCATATCGCACTAATGGAATTAAATCTACCAACGTTTCGGTTCTCGCACATTTTGATTTCTCTTTGATGAATGACCGAGTCGAAAACAATACGCGAACTATCTAAGCTCGACCGATTTGGGGGAAGATTTTTCTTGTTTTCTTTGCGTTCTTTTATCTCACGCGAGGGAAAGACGGAGTTTCTGTCTTCCTGATTTTCTTACGACTTTAACCAAGATCGTCTTATCCTTTAATCTTTTTCTTCGTCACACTCTACTTTCCGTTACTTTTATCATTCCTACGGGGAGTTATGGCGCACCGCCGCGCCAGTGCGGTTTCTACAACATGTATATAGAATAAATTTTACAGGATAAGTAGACGACTATAACAGATAACCATAAGCTCTTTTTTGCGTGCCTTCTTTATCGAAAATAAGCATTGCAATGAAGCAAAGATCAGAATTACCTAATGCAAAATAATGAATAACGAATAATGAAGTATGCACTTATTGTAATTGCATCTCTACTGAAGAACAGCTAAAATTAGTCTTGAGATATTATATGATGGTTTAATAAATAAATCTTGGGTCAATCTGATACACGTCATTTGCAAATCGCGGGTTAATTTGTTTTAAAACATATGTAATTCTGTAACAAAGTTCTACTTCTCGTGATTCAATTATCGATTTCGAGGGAACATCATACATAACATTACATTATATTAATAGTAATTTTTAATATTGTATTATTTTTCTGAAAGAGTGCTCTAAAAAAGATTGTTTACTTGGAAAACATTAATTGCTTAACTCGAAGTCTAAGAATACATTTTTAAGATAAAAATTATATTAAAAAAAAAATAAATATCCCTTTTATAACATTCCTTTTGTAACACTTTTTGTATACTTAAAAAATAATACTTGTAGATGATAATTTTCTTGTATTTTATATTGGTTTTATAAAATCGGATGATATTTTGATACACTTTTTTTATTCAAAATTACTTTGCTTTTAGTGTTTTCTCAATCTCGAGAGATATGGTTAAGTTCTAAACTTGATATATTTAATATATATTTTAGTTTAATATATTTTTTTAGAATAAAGTTTGTCTTTGTTTTAAAGTGAAAAGTTTTTAAAACTTTATTAAAAAAATTTTTTTTAATATCTAGAGAACATTGAAATTATATGATTATAATATAAAAGTTAAAAAAGAGAATATATAATTTAATCATGATAATATAAAATCTGATTGATTAAAGTTGTAGTTTTATTTTAATAAAAACATAAAATTTTACTTTCTTCTCTGTTCAATAAAAATCTGATATTGATGAATTTATTTATATAAATATTTTTCAGTTAAAACGTGATGTACAAGAATATCGAGTATATCTTCTATTTAAATTATTTAAAAATTTATTTAGTGTTATCTTTGCTGTAGTATACCATTAGGTGCCACCAAATGGTATCTTATCTTACCTCGATACCCAAGTACTACATCATGTTGGTTCTAACTTAGTATCGTAAGAACATACCAACTGGAAGGAACAAAGCAACATTAATACCTCATTAGTCCAAGACCTCGATGGCGATCCATGCTGTTTAATCAGTTGGATTCAGCATCGTCATCGACGTAGTCCACGAAAAACCGCGAACATGCGGGGATGCCCACCCAACCTAAGCTATCGATAGACGTCTTGATGTTTCATTAATGAACCAAACGGTCGACTTAATGGCCTTGCTTAATTGGCAAAACTTTCGCAGTTCTCTCCTGTCCTATCGGCGACGGTGCCGCAAGTAACCGAAACCGCCATCCGGTAATAGCGAGAGCCACCACCTCAAGCGTGGGTGGCAAAACCTGCCCGCGGTGTTATCCGATATTCTCTCTGCGGTTAGTCCGTGATCTCGAAACTGGTGGTATCGCGGGATCAAACGAGAGCTGCTGCATCGCGTCGCGCCGCAGAGCCTAGCTACCGTCTTCCCGGAAGCTTATTGGACCCATGTGGTTTACGGGATGTAGAGAGAGGAGAGGAGAGAGAAAGAGAGAGAGAGAGAGAGAGAGAGAGAGAGAGAGAGAGAAGGAGAGAAAGAGAGGGAGAGAGGAAGGGAGAGGAAGAGAGAGAGACCTTGAGATACAGCCAAAGGACGTGAGAGTTAGTATCTCGCAACTGCGTGTAGATGCAACCGCAATAGCGGAGTTAGTCTCGAGCCGTTTTGGGGGATGCTTATTGATGCCGAAGTATCAATACTTTACCTATATTCTCGACGTATGTTTAATACTAAATATGTATGATCGTGTCTTCGTTAATTCCGTAGCAACGAATATATACACTCTTAACTTTGTATCAGGGATGTCGTGTGGCTCCGTGTGAGAGCGATGGATTCATAACCGACAGGTCGCGAGTTCAAATTCCGCATCCCGTATATACGGGAAAATTTCGTAATCCGTATGTACTGACTTAACGGGAATCGCAAAAGAACTCTTTAGATCTAAAGTGACTCTTTAACTAAGTTCAGACATATAGGGAATGATTCTATCCATCTTTCCTCCATTATTACTATTAACTTTGTACCGCCAAAAATTGGAGATAAACACACGTTGAAATAAAAACGTAAATTGTAACCCGAGTGGAAATGTATCTGGGCGTTCTAATGTTCTATATTGGCCGTATCGGAAATCTAGCTGGGCGCTACTTAATATTTCATCTAGGCGCTAGACAGAATTATGCTGGGGTGCCAAGATGGGAAAACTAGCCGGGGGCTAGCTAGCTCCCGGCTAGTGAGGCAGGATCATAATAACCATGGTAGAAGTATAAGGGTATACTCAATCAGTGATAGACCATTGCGCATGTATCAAGCATATGATAATAAATTAATAACCATTTTTTAATGTAACTAGCGCCAGGTCGTAATTTCCACTCGGGAAGAGACATGAGTATTAAACATAAGAGAGAAAAGATATCTCGAAATCAGGAGTTATCCGTTGTCAGGAGATATGTTATGCAGTATAAATGTATTAGATAATTAGATGATTCGGAGGTACATTTATATGAAGAGCAAGTGTATCTCGTAAATTTAAGATACTCTACCCTTTTTCCTCTCATTCCGTTTTTAAATCCAAATCTTAACACAAGATTTTAGTTAAAAAATATTAGTGTGTAATTCGAAATGTCATTCCCAATTTAGAAATTAATATCTCGAATTTAAAGATATTATACCACGCGATACATGGTTAACTCTTTGAAGCATGGTGGCAACCCACGTTCCCACCTAAACTTCTTCAGTTTTTGGTCGTTTATTTTCTAATTGACGCATTTAGGTCTGGTTTTTTGTGTTTTCCTGATTTCTTAGAAATAGAAGACTATTAAAAAAATAGTTTAGTAGTCCTTATTATTTATTGTAGCAGTTTTATAAATAAACAAAGATCAAAAAAACTTTTTTTTTTCGAAAAAATTCATTTTTGGCCAGGTTTTTTAACGTTTTAGCTTGAAACTTCGTGATTAAAAAGAAAAATGTATGCTTCAAAGGGTTAAGAGTATAGGTAAAGAAATAATAAAAAATAGCAAAAAAGTTTCACGCATAATAAAAGTTATCAATGATACGAATATAGAAATCTGACAATAACCGCTGATAACTGCATTTAAAAATGCAGAGCGCGGGATGGAATAGTTGTTTTGAATTGACGCCGCGGCGAAAATACGGCATTGGTCGTAAAATATTTTTCTGTTCACATGCTATATGGTATTTTCAATATGTTATCTGAACACGCGTGAACACATATACACGCGGTGAAACCATGATATCTACTTACTCGTCTTTCCACTCTCGCTCCGCTTCAAATTACGAAATGAAATAGAAACGTAAATGCGCGGATACGTTAACGTTACTACTCTTCTTTATTAACTGTGTCCGAACGAGATACGAAGGATGGAGTAATATCTACCTCTTCCCAGCACATTCGCTAAATGATATTAAATGTCAAAGTTCGAAACTATCAGTCGGTTATACGGTGGATAAATAATAAAAGTAATTGAAGCGTCGTTAACTTAATTGGCTCGCAATTTAATTGCGATGATGAACGTTCCGCTTTTTTCATCTATTTAATCTCTCGCACATGTTTCGCGATGCCCTCGGCGATGCCCTGCTACACTAATGGAAATAACGTAAAAAATGAAAATAGTATGAAAAATATATTCATAGTTTTATATTTTTGTGTAACGTTGCAAAATATTATACAGGTCAATTATATTATACATAATCATGTTACGTAACTGTGATTTTAACAGAACATCTGTAATTTCGATTTTTACAAAAATGTTAAGCTAAGTTAATTTAGTGAATTTCGTATTAGTATATAATTATTACGTATTTTTGTGTTACTTTTCATATCGCTCAGAAAGCCATGGTGACTGCTTCAAGGGTTGCAACAAAAAGTCGAGATTGTTAACGCGACGCTGTCTATTTTTGCGGCACTATATCATCTTTCTCTTTAATAGAGCATCGAATAACGTCGCTAACAGAGTATACAGGTGGTAAGTGCGCAACGTTGTGTCGCAACACGATAAAGCGGCCGTTTGCTTCGTGTCCGAACCGTCGTTACCGGAACTCTGGCGAACTCATAACCGCGTTATCGATTAACCCTTTAAACGCCAGACAATCGTTAGATTTACAGCGTCCACTGACGTTTTTGTGCTTTAACGAGGAGGACGGAGGTGCACGAATTGGCGTAAATTTTCATTGTACTGTCGCTACAAATTTCTTTTTTGCCTGTCCTACGCTATCCGCGTATAATCGATGGTCGCGCCGAGGATCCTCGCTTGCCTCGATTTAACTACAGGTCCATGAAGAAATATAGCGGTTTTGCGTTCGGCTGCAGTTCGTGTAATTCGTCCCAATAGAAACAAAACGATATTATGCGAGGAACTTGGAATGATGATATAGTGGGCACATCACTTAACAGAAAGTCATATATATCTACATAAACTGTAGTTATATATAGATAAAACAGTGTACATCTGTATATCCTTCGTATTTTTATATGGTTTTATATTTAAGTGTGACAATTGCCTCATTAAAAGTTTCATTTTTAGACATTAAATGACAAGTTTAAAAAGCTACGTTAGAAATTGTATCTTAATTTTTTCATTAGTTAACGTTATGCTGTAACGTTAAAACTGAACGTTATACTGGATATTAATCTCTTGATTTAAATAACATTTTGTTCTTCTTAACTTCCATATGTGTTAAAATGTAAATTAATCCATTTCTGTAGTTAATTTCAAAAAATAAACAATGTTCACTTTAATATAAGTTTTACTTAATAAATAATTAATTTTAATCAAATTTAATACATTTTCTATTAACCTTGAGTTAAATTATTTCATTGTTTTAGTTCAATTAATGATTATTGATTTAGAGAAGTGGCTACCTATAGAAATGATAAAATTAACTCTAATTATAGTGCGAATATGCGATTCTTATTAGAGATATTTAAATTAAATAGCGCTTCGTTACTTCGATCAATGCAAGAAATGATAGAACACGATATTTTATTACTGTCATAAATGTTTCCCGATTAAGATCACTTCTAAGAAGTCTAAAATTTCTACACAGAAAAAAAATTCGCAGATTTTAAATAAATATTTACTCCAATAGTACTAACGAAATATTTACTAAATGTAAACATATATTCATTCGATTTAAACATAATTATTTTATTTTGAATAAATATTTATTTATTATAAATAATTATTTTGAATAAATATTTCGTTAGTGCTATTGAAGTAAATATTTATTTAAAATCTGTAAATTTTTTTTCAGTGTATAATTTGATATTATAAATTTTAGAGTATGGTCATTATCACGATTTATATGCTTATTTTGAGAAGTTTCTAAGGCTTTGTCATCGCGGACAAATATTCATAAACAATAGCCATTCTATGTTCACTTATAATGCAACATATACATAAGCAGAAATTACGTGGACGTAGCTTTCCACCGAAATCGCCACAATGGGTTCGGTACCTATTCATTATTTCGAATTGGTGCGTAGCAATGAAATAATAATCATGTTTTCTTAAACGAGGCGCTCGCCGGATCAAAGCGGCGCGAGCACTTCCGGAGCGGCTGGTCGGATTTACCCGCGGTATATTCGATTGTAACGATAATGAACCACACGCCGCGAAGTTGATTTTCATTACTTTTTCTCTGCATGTATGTATATATAGATACACATTGAGTGAAATGAACGACGATGGGGAGAGCGCACGATTATTAATAACAAACTGGCGCGCGCAGTGCTAGAATTAAATTCTGTTTGCCGCGCGCGCGCTGCATTTTTAGAGGGAGTCGCATTTTTCTACGGGAATTACAGTTTTATTTTCTAGGAATTTTATTGTCAACCGTTTCGAATGAAATACGCGTTTCCATGAAGCGCTTTCCACGGCGCCGGGGGAGGGATAAAAATCGTTGGATAATACGGGGGATTATTAACACGGGCACAGTCGCATATTCTTCCCCGTTCTGTAACCCACGCGAGATGATATATTCACGCAACATATGATGCGATACGCGCGAATGTATACCTCCGTTCCGCGCGGATTTGAAAATCTGTGCGTCGAGGCATTTGGTTATTTATTAAAATATTTTTGTAGACTCGGACGTGGCTCGCTGCTTCGTTATCATGCCAGGGGTGAAAATGTTAGAAGGGTGACGAAATCCAAAAACTGTTATAGGTATGACGCGCAAGGTGGACATTTCATTTTTTTTATCATTTGGTTTATTATCTTACTGCAGATGTTTTTCGTAAAAACTGTAACAGTTATGACAAAAATTATAATATATATAATAATTATACAATAATATATAAAATATGACATATAACATAAATCTCGTTATTTTTATCGCAATATTAAAATTTTTTAATTGTGCATTAATATTTAAAAAATATAATAATGATCACACAGAAATGTAGTACATTTTATGAATTTAACGTTGTGCATTTGAAAATCCTTGCAATTAAATCCCTGCAATAAAGTTTATGAGTGTATTCTGTAAAATAGAGATAAAATTGACAATATTATTAAAAATTTTTTGTAACTTTATAAAACAAGATCTCGAAATCTTTTCTGAAATTTGTAGGTTAAAATCGAGATTTTCTATTTCTTTAACGCATATAATAAGTCAATCGACATTTACTCATTTCCCTGACGACGTGTCGCACAAGCCGTTTAATTTGTCAAAATTAATTTGCGTCGCCCTCTCATCTCGGAGTTTTTCTTGCATTTTTTTGGTCCGAAAAACATGTGTCAGGGAGTGAATATGTTAGAACTAGCGAGAAGACACATCCTTGAGAAGAAATAAAAAAAAAAGATATTGCGTAGAAGAAAAATGTTGTCGGGATGAGAGATGAAGACTAAGTCGGCTTGATATCGATTACATGAATTTTTTAGAGCGTGTTTTGCCATCGTATAGTATTGGATGAATATAATGCATGTACGTCCGTGCGAAAAATAATATTAAAACGAGTAGGATATATTTATTTTATTGCAATTCTGTTTAATATCGCGATATAATTAAAGAACTTGTTATGAATATAAAATGTTTTTGCATATTTTATATATGCGAATTGCGGAAATATTAAATGCAGTAGATTATTTGTTATAACTCTTAATACTTTGTAATATTGTTGCACATTTAAATACGTGAACATTAATGAGATTAAATTCTCGTAACGCTCAAAAACGGAAGTGTACGCATTAAGCAAGATTAAAATATGATTTTAATCTCCGTTAATATTTGTTATAAATCCAAGCTTTTATTTCACATTTCCATCGATTAAATAACAAGTAGAATATAATAAATTTTGTGTAATAAAAATTTATAAATCTGTTTTCCGAATTTATATTGAATTATATGTGATATTCTCGATATTAGCATCGATTGGTCTGTTTTGGTTTGTTTAAATAGGAAAGCTGTGCGAGTTTCTTTTTCTATTTAGTTCAAATTTTTTTAACCGTATGTGTTATATATATCATGGCATTCGAAATAAAGCACGTTTGTACGAATGAAAGCAGCAGCCACGCGCTAAGTCGTATCGCGTGCGTCGTCTAGACAGGAGATACGGAAATCGTTGTCGCGACAACCAAGGGGGAAGGTAGCACCCTAAGCCATATGGCGTTTCCCAATGTGTGGAAAACTAGCGGACGCGGGCACGTGGCGATTTCGAAAAAAACCGGCTGTGCTTTCCCGGACGCGTAGGCGAGGCAAATCCCGGCCCATCTCCGATCCCGCTTTAAAGTCACCCGTCGGCGTCTAATTCAAGGCATAAACTCGGCACGCGTGACCAAAAATCGTAGAGGGGAAAACCGCGCCGAGATTTACGACAATCCGGGGCAGTCTCGGTTTCCCTTACGCGGGATTCCACGTCGCTACGTATTTTCCGCCGTGTTACGTGGAATCTCTCTACGCTTCCCCGATTTAGAGCCACTTCTGCTGAAGCCGGCACGGTGAAGTATGAGTACCCTCGTACATATTTCCCATTTGCACGTGTATTTCAAAGTCTCTGTTACGATTGGTAGCGCGAAATACAATCATTAATTTTTTGTGGACAGTTGGCCCCGTTTTGATCACCCTCTTTTATTCTGTAAACTAGCTCTCGATTTTTATTAAACTTGGCCTACGAAGTAATTTGCTAATGTTTTATTCAAGTTAAGGTCAAAAATAAAAAATTCAGAATAGTGGATCCAATATGACGGTCAGAATATCAAAAGAATAATTTGATTATATATATCATAAGACCTAATTTTAGGAAATTTTTAATTACGAATTTTTAATTTTTTGCTACGCAGACGGTCGGAATTGATTTCCAAACTGAATTTCATATTCTATAATGATACTACTATTCTTCTTCATTGATTATTACTCTTTTGAAACGTAACATTTTCGGGCTTTATTCAATGACACCAAGAATCTCTCAAAATTGAATTATGATAATCAAATTATTATTGTTTTACTTTTATTTTAATATTCTAAGGCCAGAATCAAATTCAACGATCTTAGAAAATGAGGTCTTCTTTAAATTGTTTTTGTTAGAAAGCTCTGTTCTCAAAAAATTAATTGCGATCACTTACGTTCAATCGCAAACTAATAATCATTAAAGAACATATTGGTGATAAAAATATATTGAAGAAATAAAAACGAACATATTTTATATTTAGCAATCTCGACGATTTTTTATTTGTGAAGGCTTTGTTTGCGATTCTATGATTTTATGAAGGAAAAATGTTTGAATATATACTTATAACTCTCTATTTCTATCGATTTTTCTTGCAGTTGGTATTTTACGGTACAAACTTGTAATATTACATTTTATTCTTTGCGTACATATATCCCTCCGAAATTCACTCAAAGCTTCTCGAATAACATCGCGTTCAAAGTACTATTTTCGCAAAACAAAACCGTGGAACCGACGGTGCCCCGCTTTAACGCCGGAGAAGGTTGCGTTATGCGCAAGTTGCAAGATTGTGGAAGTTCGAATTCGTTTCTTCGCATAGCGTCCGATGGTACGTTTCAAGATGTAGAATTTTTGCTTAACAAACTCAGGCCTTTACTTATCGGAAATGGTTTAAGATCTGTAACTCTTAACTACAGTTCGATATCGTTACGAATTCTTGTTGCATAACTTTTTTTACTATATATAATATTTGCGCAACGACAACATAACAATATCGAACTGTGAGAGTTACAAAATCGGGGTACAGACGATAGCGTGCTTCGTCAGTATATTCTTTCTTCATTTGTCACTGTAATCGCTTATGCCTCGGTACTTCTCTTCCGCGCGTAACGTAGAACAAATGCACGGACGAGTGTTACGATTTATAATATCGTGCACGTGCGAAATTATGTATATGACAGCTGTTCTAAATACAGTGTCATTAATACTTTAATGCTAATAGATCGCGAGAGATTGCCGTCTGTCATACCCAGATGCACGCAAACGTGCATTTCCATTTGTTAATATTCCTAAATACTGCACAAACGTTACGTGTTCAGGACATTGTGTTACTCTTCGTAATAGCTCTCCGGTGTCAAGTGCGAATATTTTACTTTGATTTAGAAATAATTAATTAATAATTACGGGCGTACGCGTGGATGTTATTTAATTAGTATAGAGAGAAAAATATGCAATTATAATGCAATTACCATAATTTTTAACTATAATTTATAGTTATTTGTTGGGATAACTATATATTTATAGTTGTTTTAGCTATGCCATGAAAATGTAGTCGATTATTGCTATTAATAATAAGCACACACATACACTACTTGAAAATCTTTAATTTTTTTCTTAATATACTTTTTAGTTGTTATTACCACATAAATAGTAAGTAAATGAATAATAGAAGTATTGAGAAAGGCTACGAACCATAAGAAAATAATATTTAAATTAAAGATATAATAATTAATAAAAGAGCTAAACAATAATACAATAAAAATACAAACGGCGTTTCGAGCCCGATCGGGTCATTCTCAATGTTATAAATACAAAGTGATAAGTATATATATATATATATATATTTAAAATATAGAACGGTTTAAAACTGGTCGATAAAGAGATAAAAAATATATGTACAGACTTATAATAGATGTGTACTGGTCATTAGATCGCATCCTGTCGTTATCAAACTATAATGTTACGTCCAAATTGATGTAGCGCGTGTCATTAGATGTCAAAATAAAAGACTTCTTGTTTGACAAAGTAAGTAAATGTAAGAAAATAGTTATATTCGCTATAATTGTGATTGCATTTACTGAATAAAAATGTTTATTTTATTTATCTTGATATTTTACTATATTAATATGTGAAATTATAATTTATATAGTAAAATTTTTTCATGTTTGAGAAAACTATCACATAAGGTTATTACTATTAACATTATAGCAGTAATAACTGTAAAAATAGAGCTCTTAATTATAATTAGGTATTTTACCATGCAATTATAGTCACAAATATCAAACACTTTTCTCATAGTGTATATTAATCTATATAGAATAATAATTACAAAATTTTCCTACCTTTACCAAAATGTTCGTTTAATCTATATAGTGAAAGATAGAAATGCATTAATTATTATGTCACGTAATAATTAATGCGGTCGAGTTACGAGACTATCATAAGTACTTAGCAGAAAAGTTTTCCGAATTCTATAGACAACTCGAAGACATTTAACAGACAGAATAAGAAGTATGCCATTGCGATGCAATATTCTTGGAGTATTAATTAACGCGCAAGGCAATTATCTCGCGGCTCGGACATAATTCTAGGTCCACAAGTTTTGATGGAATATGCGCGACGACATGAACTGGGCAACTGGCGCGCGGCCGCTTTCCCGCATTTTCCGCGGTGAGATTTAGCTTTGATATATCACTCGCGTGGCCATTTGTCGAGTGGCCACGGCGAGAACGAGGCGGGAATAAATATAAATCTGATCTCACGTTTAGATTGTACCGCTGCCACCCTCTGGGGCGAAACATGGCGGAACGTCGCGATAAAAAAGAAAAACGCGGGAATCCGGCTGGACTCTTTTTTTCTCCTTCTCTCTTCTCTTTCTTTCTCTCTCCCTCTCTTCCCTCTCCTCATTTTTTCCAATGACGTTTTCGGAAGTACTCGCGCTTAATTAGGGAGAAGAAAATGACGACTGTTGCCGAGATCGCTATCGCGGCAAGGATTTTTCGGAAGGTCCTACGGGAACGTACCTTTAATTAGGAAAAGTAGATTATCGACGGTCCGATAAAAAAAGGGCAAGCATAAAAATAAAAATGGATAAGAGTCGCTGTAGCGCGATTAAATGAAAACGTATCCCTGCGGATTTTTCGAGCTCAGGGCTTTCTTGTCCGCGAGAATGATGGGAATGAAAGGAAAATTGCGGAACGCTTGGAAAAATGACATCGACCTTTCGTCGAATTTTGCCGTTGGATTGTTGAAATTGGAAGAAACGTGCGCGTGTTCGAAATGGCATACCTGCGCTCCTTCAGAAAAGCAACTTGTCAAAGAATGAAACATATGAAAAATCCAGCTGTATCGTGAAAAGTGCATTCCACATTTTTCTGGCTTGTTAGGCGAAAATTAAAACGAAGTGAGATTAAAATCTTGTATTAATGATTTTTTAATTATACAGCAATGATTTCCTTTTTTTTTTTTCATTCAAAATAGAAAGAATATAAATGTTTCTCTGTATATACATATATTTTTATAAGAAACTTTTAAATTCATTCACTCATTTGAATATACATCTCTTTATAATCTCCACTTTTATGAACTTAAGATAAGAGGAAGATCTAACGTAATTAATAAAAACTTCAATTTATAATATATAAATTTATTTATTTATAATATTTATATTATTATAATATATAAATATTTTGTGAAACTCCAATAATAAGTACGATTATTCAGTAATCTATTTAACAATAGTAATTAATTTAACAATATTATAGAAAGATATTAGTTTTTAATAAAGTATTCAGTTTTTTTTACAATCAAATCGTTTCTCCATATATGTCATAATTAATAATTTTAAATTAAATTCTTTAATATTGTTATACGTTTGATTATCATATTTTACACAGACTTTTGTTATCTTTATATAAAGTACATTTTACGCTATTAACAATGCATTGGCACGTTGGATGAATATTGAAGTATGCTTTGGTTTTGCCATCGAGAGATCAAAGAAACCGTCGCGAAGATTCCTTAAGGAATCGTTAATTTCTGAAGAATGCTCGCTTTCAAAAGGAAACAGCAAAACCTGCGAAGTACTGTAAAAGGTAAAAGGAAGTACAGAAAGATAGGAAAACCTCCCGCGGAAAATTTCTTGGTATGCCCCTTTAATTGGGGGCGGGAGCCAGTCGCTGGTTAGAAGTTCGCAAGGGTAAGAAAGATGGATAACTTGCGGTGAACGGTGCTTTGCAAACGTTCGTGAAACGAGAAAAACAGGATAGCGCGGAAAACAAAAGGAGAAGCAAGGGATGGGGGAGCGGGAAGAAGAAAGGCAAACCGACAACGCGGCTCAATGTCGATCGATTATCCTGTGGATAGAATAGATAGAGCAGGTCCCGGAGGGTGAAACTTAGAGAAAGGAAGTACGCTGAAAGAGGAAAAAAATGAAAAAGGAAAGGAATAAGAGGAAAGAAAGGAAAGAAGAGTAGAAAACAGCGAAAGTTTCCACGCGAAAAACTCGGTAGTTTAATTCTCTTCTTTATAGCAGCCCGCTGTTTATTGGCAAGGAAGAAAAAATCTTGGAGGGTGCCAATCGTCCAAAATCTCGACCGATCTTATTTCGCGCCGGTCCACAAATGAGAGGGTGTCCGGGCTGTATTCTCTCGAAGAAAATTAAAACGACGACGACTCCACAGCCATCTACCCTCCTATTCCTTTCGCATCCCCTGTTCTCCTTTTAACGGTCGAAAATATCTCTGTATACAATCAAACTCCGTCACGTAACGCGCTAACGCAACTACAACGGAATGGACGGACGCAATCACGGCACCGGAGATTTTGAGTCGGATGATAGCGTACAGTGCGGATGACATTCAATTGTAGACGACTCTTCTCGACGCGACTGCTTTTGACGGAATATTGACGCCGATCAGATTTTTCTCGATGAATTATCATTACGCGCTATCGAAACCTTCGCAATAACGTAAAAGCTTCACCGTACATCTTTATATTAACATTTAATTCACGCGAAGTGACAATCATCGCTCTTTCCTTCTTTATTCATTAATTTCTTTCTGTTCGCTTCCGCGTTAACTTAATCTCACTCACTACAATGCGGGTCAACTGTCAAGCTCCGGCGCCCCACGATATAATATAACTCCCTTTTCACGGCGGATTTTTTTCTTTTTCTACCTTGGGGACTCGTCGACGCCTGACGAAAGTGCTGGCGTGTTCTCACACGGGCAAGTTAGATTTCATATCTGCGAGTCGTCACGGCGCCGATATCCACGAGATGAACGGAAGTTAGAAGGGTGGATGAGAGATAAGGTCGGCAATAAAAGGAGAGGAGTCGTAACTGAGCACGATCGATGCCTTCTGAATTATGCAAAATCAACGAGTCAGACCCGTGTCAGCGGGATGAATGTTCGGAACTACGACGTTTCCACTTCTCGTTGAATCGAAAGATCCGAATGCATGTCCGCGCTCTTTTGATTTAATCATGAAATCCGATCATAGCGTAATATCTAGTAATAATAACTTTATGATTATTTTATGTAGCGGGTAATAAAGATAACATTATTTAACATTAATAATTGTAACGTTTTAATACAATGATTATTACATGTTTAATATTGTTCGTTAATTGTTAGTATTCTCTGTTAATTATTGATTATTTTACTGTTACTATGTTAAAATTATATATTCTATACATATTTAATATTATACTTGAAAAAGAAATGATGAAACTAATTCGGAAATTAATCGTATTAATAATTTATTGCGTTTAATAATTGACTTTAATTATTAAACTCGCATGAAACTTGTTGCGAATCCTCGAGACGCGATTTCGTAAATTCGTGCGAAACTCGAATCCTGGTTATTAAGCTAGCATTGTAATACGATCTATGCCTTAATTCTTCTTTTTAAGTATCATAAATAGCGGTTCTTCCACGATTTCTTATTCGCCAAATATTTTATTTAATCGCGAGAGATTTTACTTCAAAATCAAGGCGAAAATATTACACTGTATTTGTAATCTTTAAAAATGACATCTCTACATTAATTAAAAGTTTCATAAACTTAAATAACTGTCGTTACCCTTACATTCATATTTTTTTCATAAATGTGGTTTATATTTGCGTTGTAATCCTACTAATGCTATAACTAATCCTACTAATTTTTACGCGAAAAATGTGTTTTCCAATATATAACATTTATACAGAAAGGAAGAGAAAAATGAGAAAGAAGGAGAGAGAAGGGGAGAAAGAGAGAGAGAGAGAGATAGATCTGAATTTCACTTATGATAAAATAAATAAGTTTTTAAGATGCAGGAAAAAAAATTTAACCTCGCGCGCGCGCGCGCGGAGATTACGTTTTCCAAGGATTTTTCAAGGATTTTATTTTCTGAGGTTTTATTCTTCGCGTTCACAATGCGATCTTGCACCATTGCCCGAAAGAAAACGAGTTAAGAAGGGAACGCGCAGGAATAAGTGCATAAAGAACGAGATATGAGCTTAGCAAAGCATACTGCGTTCTCGTTACGCGTGACAGATGTGTTCTTGAGGACCGTTGAAATCGCATAAATGGAATCCTATTTTCCGCGCATATTCCCCGAACCGTGGAACGAGTCTTATCTTCAAATGCTATTTCCGTATTTTACAAAGGGAAACTCGATGTTGTTAGCACAAAGCAGAATCTTAAGTATCAGGCCACTCTTACATTTCTGTTTGAATCTTGTAGTTCGTCGATCGAGTAAAAAACATAAACGTTTGTATGTACAATTGATATTATTGTCAGTTTTTATCTAAAAAGTAAATATATCTTTGCTATAGATATATAAATATCAGATTCAGAATTTATGTGAAAAAGATGCTATTCATAAAAATCTTATTACAAAGCACATCGAATCTTACAGAAATTTTATTTTACAATATTTTAAATATTTTATATACATAGTATTCAGTGATGGTTACTTTCAACGAAAACTGTATAAATAACGCATTATTAACTAACGTATTACAAATTTCGTTGTAAACGAGTCACTGCTTCAAACTGAAAGTTTCATCGACTCGGGAAAGTTCGCATCGTAAATTTCCATGACGCGATTTCACAATTTTATTGGTAAGAAAATTAACATTCTGGCGAGTCTAATCTCTCCTAAGTCCGTTAACATCCGCGATGGTTTCATCACTTCTCTCCTGCATGAGATAATAACAACGTTATTACTTTCCAGTTTCATTTTCCTGTCCTGTCGTTTATCGCTTTTTGCGGAAACAAATGTTTCGAAATAACTATCAGTCGCAATATGTTACTTTTTTTGTTTCATGCTAGCCGCATCCTCTTTCCTATCCTTCTCATCACGTTCTTCTCTCCTTCCCTCTCGTTGCCACCCTCCCGTAACTAAGAGGTCTTGCTTGGACTTGCCGTTTTAAACTGGGGTAAAAGCCCGGAGGACCGAGCGTGAGTAGGTACCTATCTCTTGCGGGATGCGATTTCGTAAATTCAAGTAAAACTAAGATCCGTGTAAACCTAATCTTCTTAAACGAAGTCCAAATCGTAAAGTCTCGAAAACCCGCCGCCGGCTGGTACTGCATCGCCGCCGCGCTGTGGAATAAAAAGGACAACTGGAGTATCGGGTAGTAGAGTGAGGGGGTGGACTCGGCTATACCCGGGGGGAGAGTGAGTACTAAAACGCGATTATATCACGGCGCATCGGTACCGTTTTGGGCTTAAGGACAAAAGAGGAACGAGAAAGGAACGAGAGCCTCGTTCTCCAAGTGCGCGCGCCAGTGAGGACGACAATAATTTCGTATTAAAACGGTTCTTGCGGATTACACGTTTCCCGCCTCCGACATTTCCGTCCATCCGTTCTCTCCCGTCCTCCTTTTTGCCCACGTCATTTGCAGATAATGCGGATACGATCTGCTTTTTCCCCCGTCTCTCTCTCTCTCTCTCTCTCTCTCTCGCGCGCGCGCGCGCGCGCGCGCTCGCCGTTTTCCTTCTCGTCTTCAGCGAGAATGAGAAGATGCTTTCTTCGAAGAAAAGAGACACTTCATCTCTTTTCTCTAATACCTTTCACCTTCTAACGGTTATTCTCATTCGTTATTTTATTTGAGCCGCTCGAGAGACTTCTGTTTCTCATTGCTTTTTACTTCACATTCGCGAGAAGGACGATCAAAAGAAAATAGGACGCTTAAGCAACTGTGTATTATAACAATATTTTTTCGTTGTATTTATATAAAATCACTACGAGGTATATTCCACGATATATCCCACAAATATATTCCGCGCTCTTCGCGAGATGATACAAACGCGATCTTTTTTCCCGCGACGTAGAAACAACTGACATTTTGTCGGATTTCGGGCACGCACCAAAGAAAATCCTATCTCCTCTACTCGTTGAAATTTTTCGAGTTTTTCTCGGTTCCCCGGTAAACACGGCGAGTAAAAGTTGCATAACACGTCCCAATTTTATATTAAAAGAGTCGTGGTCTGCCGCGAAAATATGATCCCGTTCCTCCCCCCCCCTCCCCCCCTCTTTGCACTCTCCTTCGCTCCTCTTTTTACATCGCGCTTCTCGCGGATGATACAAATACGATCCTCTTCCGCGCGGCACGCTGTTTTTCCACTGTCGCGTGATGTGTCGCTGCCTTTCTTTTGCTTTACGAACGGACTTCCTTCCAGCCGGAAACTTTTTCTTTTGCGGCTTTCTTTTTCTCTCTCTCTTCTCTCATTTTCCCCTCTTTTCTTTACGCCCTTCGATGTGCGGCACGTCGCGTCTCATTATTCTTATTTTGCACTTCTACCTCGTTTCCCAAGGAACTTTTCGCGCGAGTTAGTATAGATATGAGTTTCCATTCTTATCTTGTTCTATATATGCACACAGCAGTGCAAACAGCTGGAAACAAGAAGACTAAAGAGAAATGGTAACTACGTTGCAAGAATGTTAAGACCAACTATCATGAGAGTGTGGCGAGATTATCGTCCGATCATGCGGATATTGCCAATTCCGTGTTCATAGGAAGTTAATTTTATTTGTATTTGCTTCTCTCTCTCTCTCTCTCTTTCGTTTTCTTTGCGGCGTATTTTCATTATCTTCTAAATGAATACCTAATATTAATTAATTTTGATTACATTCTATTAATTTGATTATGGTTGATTATTATTCATAGAAACATGGTCATTGACTCGACTGGAATTTATGTTACCGGTAGGTGAACGATAATTCCCTTGTTTAATATATTATAATATGATACATATGATGCAACACAATTGTATTACAAATTATCTTATTACATGAAAGTAACTTTTCTCATTTTTTTAATTTAGATTTAAAATGAAATGATTTTATTATCGCTTAGCTATCCGAGGGGGTAACTACTTAATGTAATCATGGGACAGAGTCCTCGAAATCATTATAAAATTCATATGAAATATCTATATATAATCCGATAATTACATATGCAACTACAAGAAATAATTGTATAATATTAAGTAAAATCGGATATTTTACCAAATGACTTCATATGCAGTGAAAAAAATTATTTGTAGTCAGATGAAGTCATATGAAATCATGTAATCTGTGGGACAATATTTCAGCTAGTGGTTACCCCCTCGTAGCTATTGGGAAAATAAGTCCAGTTAAAAAAATTGTTGTCCAAGTTTAGTATATCATCGTCTTTTTGAGATTAAATTAGAAAATTCACGCAATTAACCGAGTTTTTCGTACTTCCAGTCTGGGAAAAAAATACAAGATGACTCTTCAGAAGGGGAAGCGTCGCAGCTTCTCGCTATAAACCCACGTCTTTATAACGCGCGCACGAGCGTCTTCAATCTCGATTCTCTCTCTTTCTCTTCTCAAAAAGTCTTTACATGTAAACGAAAGACGCGTTTTCTTCTGCCAGCAGCTTTATCCAACAATTTCGCGAACTCGTATATATTAAACTATCACAGTGCTGTTGACATGCGAGAGGAAAAAAGAATGAAAAAAAAAAAGAGAAGATATCGCTCTCTCTTTATTCGCCACGTTTCTAGATAATACAGAAATGATCCTCACTCACTGCTTCAGATCCTTTCTACCTCTTTTTTTTCTCCTCTCACCGTATCTTTCTCCTTCGTACTTATCCTTCACCTACCAACCCTCTTTACGAGTGACTTCTTTGCCGAGATAGCACGGACCTTTCCTCCCGCGGTTCCTTTATTCCTTTGATAGTCGCCGCTTCCTATCGATGGTCTTATTTCTTTCGCTATCATTCCCTTGGACTCCACCGTCTCTCCCCTGCTCTCTTTCTCCTACCCTCATCTTCGTAAGTATTAATACGGATCCCTCCAGTGCCCTTCTTATCTCTTTATCTCCTTCTCTCTTTCTCCTTTTTCCTATTCTTTCGATCCCATCGTTTTACCAGAAACTTTCCGTATCCTCACATCCCTTAAATTTTTGCAGCCGTGTTTTCACGAGCACTAGTATATGACGGACATCGTCATCCGCTCCGTTTGGAATACTGTTGTATGAATGTCCGAGTCAAATTACACGCAATGGACACTATTCTGTGCGATAGAATATAGGGGTACTTACCCCTGGTAATCAAATTTTTTATCGGAGTATCCTAGGCAGTCGAGAATAACGGGATCTTTAAAAGTACCGTAAAGACCAATGGGAAACATTACGAAGACACGCGATCTCAGGCTAAATGACTCCCGATTCTATCGAGAAAATCGAAGGAAGATTCTTCTCATTTCTCATCTACTTTCTTGCCAGTACGAACTCATTTCGTCTTTAACTTTCTTTATTTTCCTTTTATGGACTACGTTCTATAGAGTGAGCGATTGTAGTCAACTTTATTTTATTATTTTTATATATACAATACAATAAAAATAAGAAATGTAAATTAAAATATAAAGATTTTCAAACATAAAATAATAATCAACAATAAAAGATAGGGCTGTAAGAGTTAAAACGAATTAATGGTTCACAAATTATTTAAAAAGAGCTGTTTTTAATAAAACTTTGTAAATACAATGTACCATGATTGCGAACGTTTCGGTTGCACTTTAAATCATTATCAATGTGGAAATACAAAATGTAAATGGTTAATTCTCAGGTAAACCATGACGAGTCTTCCTCCAAATGGAACATTCCCAAAAGTTCATCAAGGGAACGGTCCAAGAGTGTGAGAGATAAATGGCTCAAAGCGGAACCGAAACGTTCATGATCACGGTAGCACACATTGTACTTACGAGGTTTTATTACTTTCCTTACTTTTAACAGAGTTTTGATTTTTACAGCTCTATCTCTAGTTGTTGATTATTATTTTAAAAATTGTTGCCGTTTTTTATCGACATCTCCGCAATATTCATTAATCGATTATATCAATGCGTTAGTACATTTAATAACTGCAATCATTTCATGACGCAAAAATGAAATTGAAAAATTAACCCAATTACGAAATTGAAAATTAAATATCTTTCTGTGATGTATATTAATTTAAACGTCTATTAATCTAAATTCTATTGGACACTGTACCATCGGTTATCAAGCAACGGATTTCGCGCGAACGCTAATCTGCTTAAAGAGAACAACAGCTGTGACTTACCATCTTGGTTCCTTTCCCTCCTCTCCCTCCGGTAATTACAGGAGTTCGTTCCCGCCCTTTCCTGCTCGTTGCTTTATCCTCTTGTAAAACACCGCCGCGAAATAAACAGCTCGCTTTCCGCTCGGCATCGCGTCGTTCCGGAAGTTAAAACCGAGCTGGCTGGTTCCGCCGAGTTTCCGCCGTAAATACGCTCTAAGGCTCGACCGAAATTTAGGACGCGGCCGAACGCAAGGGAAATTTAAGATGGTCCCGGGTGGACCTTTTCGCGGGATGTGATGTTTCGCGAATTCGGTTTTATTAAATAATTATTTAGAAAAGACGCGAGCGGATACTTTTTTTATTTGATCCTAGATATATCTTTGTTTTCTTGCTGAATATTTCATAATATGCTACATATATTTTTATCTTTATTCTTTGATCGCTTTGTCCTTTTCCTCTGCATTTTTTACTACCTCTCTAAAACCTTGTTACACAATTTTTTATGCCTTTTACCCGTTACTTTTTCGTTTAAGCCCTTTTTCTCGTTTTCACTGACGCCGTTCTATCCTGCTATCGTATCTGTCTCTCTATCTCTCTCGTTCTCTCGTTCTCAAGGGTACTTTAGGGTACCACCAGAAAACGAATGCCGCTCTCAGCATCGTCCTTCTCTCGGTGTGCACCTTTGGCTAATTCCAGCCTCCGACCTACGAATCGTACATCCGATTGCCCACCTTTTTCCACGCGGCTCCCATTGGTATCAAGATCCCGATATCCGAATTACTGGTGTACCTCGGTCTCCTTTTACCTTTCCTCCACGAAGAACGCGGGTTAAATGCACGATCTCGCCGTAAGATTAGAGGCTCTTTTTTATGTCTTTATCCGGATGTTTTTATTTCTCGCATCCGGAAACGAGTTCGAAGTAAGATAGAGAGAAATAATAGTTTATTTTTAAGTGTGTATACATATACGTGTATGTGTGTATTTAAAGTTTAGCGTAGTTAGAGAGAGAGCGCAAACAATGAGCGCAGTGAATTAGACGCAATGATACATTGTTTTTGACAATAGTCGAATAGGCGACCCGAATAGGCCGAAGAATACGCGTTTCCGACTCCGTTGCTCCGACGATGATTTTCATCGAGAAACGCAAACATTCTACAACTTTTTAATGAATACTTGAAATGGCAAAAATGTTACGTGGAGTTTTGGTATATATTTATCAACAGTTATGTTTATTTATTGTAGAGTTTTCACAGACTCAATTAAGTATTTTAAAAATAAACTAACTCATGTTTTCACTTCGCGCGCGCGCGAGTTTGTAACTTTAAGGAGAATAATAACTTACATGTAAAACTCGGTGAGTGACACTTCCGTAGGTTTACTTGTTAGAACGCTTGCGACTATATGACATTTTTATCACTTTTTTAATATCTGTTTTACATATTTCTGACCTATTGTTGATTTTAAACTTGAAGTAATATAAGTCCATGCTGTTTGCGAAAGATAAATAAAATCATTCTGGAAGTTTATTCGATAACGTTTTTACGATTGTTCTTTTTACGACGCGAATTATGCATTTACAATCTGTGGCATTAGGATAATTCTAGCGATCGTTCCCTTCCCTTTGAATGTCTTTAACGTGAGACGTTTATGTATAGCACGATACAAGATAAGGTCTCAGAGATATTTTCCTTAGCGTAATGCACAGTACTCACGACGAAAAATCATTTTTCCGCGGGAACTGCCGTGGTTATCGTCAGGAAAGCGGTGCGCGCGGTCGAAGCACGCTCGAACGAATGTGAATGAGAGAGGGAGAAAGGAGAAAGAGAAATTTTCTTTCAACTGAGTAGTCACGATTAAACGCCACGATTACGTACAGAGGCAGCGAAAAGAATCGGGAGAGTAACGTCGAGATTGCGAATTGACATGCGAAACTTGCTTCACGTCAAACGCGAGCGTGTAATGTTCGGCGATCGCTATAACGCGATATACTTGGAAAGAGACGTTCTAAGATCAATACAGCATAGCAATGCATTTATTAATAATAATTATGTTTATACGTTAAATAAAGAGAAGGTAATCTTGTGTTGATGAAAAATATGAATGAGCGATATGATAGAAATTAATAGCTTTGCGAAAAATGCGTAAATATAAAAGGAAATTTATTATTATTTAATATGTTTACAGCGAATTAACGGAATATTTACTTTTTACTCATTATGTTCTTTTCCTTAAACTATTGCGAATATTTCATCGGGTCAAGTTACATGAATACGTATATAAATCATAAAATTAATTTGCGTATTTTTATTTGTGTACAGTCAAACATTTCACAAATAAATGCATTTTATAAATGTGTATTTGTGACTGCATCAGTGAATTTTAAAATAGATTTTCAAAGTTTTTATGCTCCCACATAAAAATAATAATATAAGTTGGTACGGGATTAAAAAGTTTTTTATCTATTGTAATTATATCGAAGGTATATATCAATATGCTTTTTTAAGTTAACATGCATTTAAAAATATAGAAATTTTCGGGTTTATTTAACTTTTAAGTATTTAAATTCAAACATTTGATGTATCAGTTAGCAAATTAAAAATAACAACCATTATTACAATAAATAAAAAATAAAGTATCGATTTCATGATTCATCAAAAAATGTATCTGTTAAATGAAATTATTTTAAAAAATGATGGTTTGAAATACAGACAATGCTGCAAATATCATTTACAAGTTTTCTGAAATCGCATACGTGTACGTAACTCTTCGTACTATGATGAAACTTCTTAGTGAGCGTTATGCGACACAACCGTGGCATTCATTTTTCACGCGCCGCAAGTCATCATCGCGACGTGGAATTTTCCGCTGCCGCGTTTCGCGATCTCTCGCTCGGGTATGAAAAGAGGACGCGCGGTAATGGAAAAGTACACCACGGGGACTCGGCCGTTACGTCGTCGGTCGGGTTGTAAAGAGGAAGAAAATCCCTACATGCGACGTGTACGGACTCGTTTACAGACGCGACATTTCGTCGCGTCGTCTATCAGAAAAGAAGGTCGTGTCGCGCCCTTTCTCGAATCGCGTCGGAACAAACAATCCCGCCCGATACGCCTCATTCCTCTTCCACCATCGTTGCAGCCCGTCGTCGTCGCCACTCTTTCTTTTATGACTTCGACGGTCTATCGAGCAGAATCTCGTCTTCCGATGATGGCAAAAGCGCTCCGCGTGTAAGGGATGGTTTTTCGTTCGGCTACCATCATCACCACTTCTCATACGTACGTAATCTTCGCGTACTTCCGATGCTAGCGGACGTATTTCTTAGCTTGCGTCGCAACGTGAATAGCATTTAACCCTTTCATACCTCCGGCTTTTCCAGAAGAGATGCGTTTCATATAGAGTTCTATGGGGGCTGATTCCAAATTAACTATCAAAATTTTTAGAAATGAAAAACTGAAATATCGGTGTATTTAAAATATGACTGTGGATTAAGGTTTTTTTTTTTATTACTAGTTACGAATAAAAAGGAAAATTTTTTATGCGTTAAATGTAGGTATTTAATAAAATAAAATTTCTAGAATATAATTTTTATTCACAATTTTTATAAATATAAAATTTTAATTAATCCAAAATTTCACGCTCTCAAAAAGAGTACATGTATTCTCTTGAAAGAGTATGGTTAGTAATTACAGTTTTATTTTTCACGCGATTTCGGAACATAATTTTAGCACTTATAATTTTATTCGTATACATTTTATTTGCATTTCCTTTTTCCGATATTTTTCGATTTAATCGACATTTTCGTCATTGTGTTGCAAAACGGCATTACAATTTAATTCAATAAGAGAATATTTTGAATTCTAATTCTCCGTGCAACATAGAAAATCGCGCGCTTTGCTTTTTATACATGAATTTTCCATTACTGAACTTACTCTCTCTAAAACGTATTTATTTTTGGAATTCATCTGCGGTGACACGTCACTCGCGTTTCTCTCAGCCTATTGAACAATGATTTTAGTTGAATTTAATTTACGACAATAAATTAAATTTTACAATACCTATCTCGAATTAAATTTTCATGTTCGATAATTTTGATAGGTATAAAAATGGCGCTAATTTTATCTTTGTTCGCTTGTGAAATTCTAATTTCTAATTTTAACACGTTCTATTTTATAATTGTTGCATTCAATATAAAGAATTAAGAAAATACTGATATGTAGCTCTATCAACAATTATATCGATATTTTTCAATTTTATTTAAAAATTTTTTTTGTTTTTTTTTTACTTTTTCGCACCTTTAATGACCAATCAATCTTTATTCTTATAGAATCAATTATTTTTTAAATTGCTGCCTCTTCTCTTTTTTTCACACTTTTAACAATTCTCAGATCTTTCTACCACAAACTTTGACTTAACATAATTCTCGCTTTTGATCGATGAATTGTTTATCAATTTTATATTAACTAACTCTTGGAACTTGCTTGACTTGATCGTGTGACTTAATTTTACTGTTGTTTAGTTTTTGACACGACTTCTTATTGTATCTATAGGTACTTACATCGCTTTAACATGAACATTTTATTGTCTTTATCTATTTATTATCTATCTTTTTCAATTTATCGTTAAAGTTTCTTCAATTTAACTTTACAATTCTTTTATTTGTATTATTTTTTTAATTATTACATACTTTGCTAAGAAAGACTAAGTTCTTGTTTTTTTTCAAATTATTAAAGAATGAATTATTTATTATTTATACTTAAATTCACCACCTTTAATTTTTGCTCTCCGTTTGCAACTAACGAGAGCTTTTACATTTTTTATTTATTTGATATATTTTTTATCTTTGATTCTCACATATTTTACAACTTTGAATATCTCACGTGTGAAACGCATGTCATATCGCACAGGAAAATATGTTCGTTTTATATTTCAAAACCGGTATGTTTTCCTAAATTGTATTTGCAATACATTGATCCAATACATCTCCATGCACAACAAACCTTTTCAGCATTTTGTCTAACGCATCATCACTTTTAATTGGATACGTTGGTTTTCGGTTCGTGCGTTACCTTTGTCTTCTTCCATTGGCGGACAGGTCTAGCCTGTGCCGAGAAAAAAATCCGACCTCAGCGTTTCGGCGGTCTTGTGTTTTCTGCCGTGCGTAATTTGGACGGTGGCCGGCCGTCCGATCTGCATTCTGTTTTCCATTCGTACGTGCCAGACAGCTTTTGTTAACCGTGGCCGAAACGTCCGTATTTTTCTTTTCGCGCGCGCGTGCACACGCACGTCTGTGCGATGTACGCTTTCAAGAGAAAGAGAGTTTCCGACAATCGAGCGAATGAGTGAATCACCGCGAGACAGATGAAATAATAGCAACTCATTCGCGCTTCACTGCGGGGTTTTTTTTTTTCGCTCGATTCGGGAAAGGTTTTTCCCTCTTTGACGGCGCGCATTCTTTCCTCCGGCGGCGTGTTCGAGCGCGCGCGTTTTCTGAGACGAGACGCGGCTCGCAGCTTTTTTTATTCAGCCAAATCCTCCGTCTTTAACGCAATGCACGGTTTCTTATCATCTTCTCTCAAGTCCTTACAGTGCTCATCCCGTCGAGATGTATACGAACGCAGGCTTAAATCCTCCGGCTTTACCGTCATCCTTTCCTGCCTTCGTGCCACGCGATGCAGCTACTCCGTTATTCCCGCTTTCATCGCTGCTTGAATTAGTGCTCCTCTTATCCTCAGCGCATGCTTTTACGCTACACAGATTTCCCATGGCTTTTTCGAAGAGAGATTCTCGTCGATAGGGCTGGGAAATGACCGCGGTAAAATTTCGCCTAAACACGATGAGCCATTCGCCGGTGAAAGGGAGTTTGGAGTTTTGAAAATACGAAATTTTACATCGTATCTCATGGACACATTTTATTTCTTACTAATATTCTTCGTAAATTCCTTTTTGATATATAGGGAAAAATATTCTGTTTTTGTGTTAGAATGTTCGAATCCTTGTTAAAATGTTATGTTGAGATTTTATATCCGAATATTAATTTAATATAATGTGATTGTGTTATTATATTTTGTGTTAAATTTATATTATTCAATATTTCTTAGTGTTAAAATAACACAATTTGTAAGGAAGTGAACAAATAATATTAGAATAATGTTTTTAATACGTAAATTCTAAGATAAATGAAAAAAATTTGTTATTGTAACATATTATGTTAATTTTGATAAAGAAGTTGCTTACAGTTTTTATATCAGTGTTACGTTTTTTATATAATATTTGTGTTATTTTTTAACATATTTATCTTGTGTTAAATTAACACAAAAATTTGAGTAGACCGTTTGGAACATGTGAAATTTAATACAAATTTTTTCCAACTGTGTATATTGTACGCGAAAGTATAGAAAGAAAATGCATCTGATTCTTTTTTTCCTGAGAGAAAAAAGAGAGGAAGATATTATCCTCCTAGAATTAAAATTAAAATTTGATTATATAGTGTCCTTTGTAAAAGCATACTATTTTACATGTAATAATCTTATAAAAAGCGTATTATCTTTTCTTTATTATTACTTAAAATCGATACAAAATTTTCTGGCTGCCTCTTCTCCTGTTTTCCCTCTTCTTTTCTCTCTCTCTTTTTGGAGAACTATAAAATTTAATAAAGCTGTCTGGCTTTGTTTATTACATTTACATATTACATATTTTTCTTCACTGTACACTCTTCCCCAATTTTTAGAGAGATTACTATAAGACAATATTAATGTCTTCCTCTTTTTCTTCTTATTTTTACCTGTCTGACCTCTCTTCCTTCCCTCCCATTTTTCATTCCTTTTTTACGTTCAGTCAAGTTAATAAATGCAGATTTTGAACTCGAACTCTGTGCTTTTTTCCTCAGGCTTTTCTTTTGTTTATTTTAGCTACCCTTCTCGCTTCTCCCTCTGTATTTTCCTTCTCTTGTTCCTATGTTTATGCAAACGACGGGCTTTGTGGTCTCCCATCATCGCATCTCTCTTGAACTTCCATTCCTCCGCCAATGTAAACATTTGCGAAAATATTGTCACGATAATGGGGATGAGTCGAAGAACGTAAATCACTGAACACTTGATTTTCTCTTTTATAATTTGTTTGATAATTATGGTTGATTGCCATCCCTGTAAAGCATAAAATGGCGAACGCTAATTGGCGTACGCTAAATATAAACGCAAAGAAACAGATGCGCATTTTCTTTTCTTTCTTGCCACATTTCGCGATGCAAATAGTTACATCCCCCAATTGGCAGCAAGTATTCGTGCTGGTTGAAAATTAGCGTCGCCGGTGGTGTAATCCATTAACGCTATTGTCGATCGGAGTGCGAATTATCAAATTACGTCGCATTCGGCGCAATAACGTTTATTATTCTCCGCAGATGCACACGCACCCAGCTCGCCATTGTGCCGTTATGCGTAATGCTGGGCCCATCGCGCGCGCGAATCAGATCGAAATCATCGTCGGCCGCGTCGATTAAACGATCGCTTTGTTGCACCGTTATATATGCATTAATAATAATAACGCAGTAGCCCGCCACCGGAACCTGTGTCGGCACGGCGGATCCC
>NW_017257416.1:1294695-1313239 GCF_001594055.1 Mycetomoellerius zeteki | reverse complement strand
CCCCCCCCCCTGCCTATTGTGCTCGCGCGAGTGTTCGGCGAAGTGAATATCGATAACGCATGATGAAGGGTATCGCGATAACTTTTTCCCACGCCCGTTTATTTGGCGTAATTTTGGACAGTAATTTGTACCGTGAGCACACGTATTTAGAAATATAATATACGATCAGTTTGGCGATCATAATAATATTAAACATCCGGGCTGTGCGAGCAAATTGGAAATAACGGAATAAAAATACATTAAACACGATAATATTCCATTCCGAAAAAACGCAGATTAATATAATAGTTGTATCTGAATGAAGTACGAGTTCTTTGTTGCGTAAATCAAGTAAAAAAAAATTTTTGATATCCCAATCGGTAAATTACAGATCACGTTAATTAAAATAAAATCTTCTGGAAATTAGAGTTTGTCATCTATTTACGCTCAACATAAATAATTTATCCCGGACTCTTTAATTTTCAATATTAAATGATTGTTAAGCTATCTATTAATTACTACCTACTAATTGCTCAAAAGAAATGAAATAGTTACTCATTTCAACTACCAACTCGATGTACACTCGATTTGATAATTACCAGACAATTAATTCAAAACAGATATAATGTCGATGAATTTAGATTTTAATAGCATAAACATGAAGATGATCTCTGTATTTAATTGCGATAATGACAGAAGGTATATTGCACACTGTCACGTACTTTCTGCGTTTGAGCAAAATTGAACTTACCACAATTATGCTTTCTGTCATTTAATAATAATTGTGATAATTAAATTTTGTAATCTAAAGGCTTAGGACACTCGTACGGAAGAGATCCAGGTTCGACTTCCGGCCGAGGTAATATTTTTCGTAATAAATTTATTTACAGTTTTTCAGTACATTAACATCTTTCTAATAGGATACCAGATTGAGCATCAAATTATTAAATTACTTATCAATTTACTTTATGATATTACTATAGTAGTTTAATAGTAGTTTAAGTCCGAAAAATATCAATTCAGCGCGTAGTTCAAATGACTACATATTTAGTATAGTATATAAATTCACATAGAAATTATTTAAAGCATCTAAAATCCAGCTTCGATCATTATAGACATTAAACTCTTTCTTGTTGTGTAATTAAATTTTGATTCATCGATTCGAGAAAGATACATCAAAATAGCAACGCGCCGCGAGGTAGAGCAAAAGGGATAGTTCAAGGGATTGGCGAGAGTGAGGTCTCAGGTGCATCGTACGTCGTCCAGTCAAACCACCTAAATGGCTTTTCCTTCAGGATCGCACGAGAGAGTCCTGGCGCCCTCGGCGCTCACGCGGAAAAGCCACCGATGTAGTTTGGAGCGCCGGCAAATTTCAAGCAAGAGAGCAGGTTGGGTAGCAAGGGGTTGGTGACGGGGAGGGTAGTCGGGACACGTCGGTGACGCACGGCGACGTAGCATCGTAAAATTAGCATGGGCCAACGCCGTCGGGGCTTTCGCTACGAAATTTAAAGTTTTGCCTGTGTCCGCCCTAGCTGGCCGTCGGTGATATCCGAGTCTTCCTACCGCAGCTGCGGAAGAGCATGCATGTGCACCGGGCCATATATTTGTTGGAAGAGCAAGAGGGAGAGAAAGAGAGCGGGCGTACCGAGCGGTTTTTTGCGCGATACTTCAGAGTGCAGTAAGATTTTTGTAAATTTTATTGCGCCTTCATAGCTCGTAGTACTCGAAGCCCCGGGCGATTTTTACGTACTACGTACTTGGCTCAAGTTTACATACGATAATAAATACTACCGGGAAAGGGTATTGGTGCTTAAAAATAGTCGAAAGCTTCGCAGGAGTTTTATGGTAGAAATAGAATGTGTTATGCCGATGATATTCCAATGATATGATATTAGTATGATTGTATTGCAGTAACGCTAAATTTATTGAGTTTCATATACGTATATGAACAACTTGGACATAGACTTATAATTGATATGTACTATCATGTACCCTGTCCGATTAAACAAATGTGTTGGGCCGCAGGTATCTCCAATGTTGAATATTCGAGTGATAAATGGATATTGATCCGAATATTCGCGACTGATTATTAGAAAGTGTAATTTAGTCGATTGGTAACTAGTAATTTAGTCAATGACAAAAGATTAATTGCGAATAGTCTTTACTGAAACGACTTCGCAAGTTCTGCATCTTTAATCACCGATAAATAAACTCATCTTTCCGAAGAGTGCAATTTGCAAAGTGATGAATTTATTAGGGAATATAACGAATGATCTTCTTGAATATTTAAGCAAAATGAATATCAAAAGATACATTCTCTTCATTCTTTTATTTAATGTTTTTTAAATATTTTCCCCGAATTTTTCTTTCCCATATATAATATATTTTTTTGCATTCCTTGTTGAGCTGAACATTATATAATTTTATTTCTGTTTACTTAAATTGTTATTTTTATAAAATAGGATAAGTTATCTTTTTTTTTTAACAAGTAAATACAAGCATTCTTTGCACAATGTGCATATACGTTCTGCGGTACAATGTTTTTACGATGCTTGTACATAAGTTAAAACATAAAGTAATTGAATGAAGCTTTCCGAGGAACATGCGCGCACAACTCGTTGCACGGCGTATTCCGTGCGAGCGTGTGCACGCATCCATAATACAATACGGTAATGTACACACGTGTGTCTACGTGCATTCGTAAATGCATACGTGTGTACTGCAAACGCGTTGAGCGCAAAGGCCCATTATACGCACAGATTGCACTTGCACGCATACTCTTGTACATAGGGAAATCTGTGTGTATACGAACAGATGCGACGTACGCAGGATGTTCCAGAATCTCTTCAATCTATTTGTCATGCAGATAAATTAAGAAGCTAAGATAATTTTCGCGTTTAGATATCGTTTAGTAACACATAGAATTATTAATTATTGCAAATTGAAGAATCTCTCGACAAACGGAGATATATGGATCGCGAATGTAAACAGATAAATGAGCTTTATTCACGAACGTAAAGATAATCTATTCAGCAACGAGTTTAATGCTTGGAAATTGGATAACAACAACCGGGTAATTCATGAACAGCAGCAAGTACGCGGCTTTTTGGACACCGCGTATACACACTTACGTGTGCACACTGTGATAAAGACACACGTGCACAGATACAGTCTCTTGTGTGTTGATACGCTCTTGGCTATGTTGACCCAGGGTGGTGAAGGGCAGACATGGGGGAGGGATGATGGTGGTGGATTGAAGCGGGGTGGCGGGCGGTAAGCGGTAAGCGGATGGCGGGACGGAGCGAGGAGGATCGAGGGTAGGTGGAACTAACGCTCAACCCGGGTACCATATAAACTTGGCCGCATACAAATTTGCACGAGATCGCGTTAAACCGTTGCAAGCTGCAGGACGATGCAAGAGGGAGATAGCAAGGGGTGAGAGATGGATAGCAGAGAAGAGGGGTGGTAAGCCACCTCCAAGCTCTCCATGCCGCCTACTACCCTCTCAGCTACGTGACGGAGTTTTGCGGTCGCCTGCGAACTGCCACAGGGGCCCAGGCGCACAGCTCGGCGGTCGAGAAATCATGAAATCGTGAAATCGTTTCGTACGTCCGGCCCGCGACGGACGGAGGCGAAGGAGAAAGGGAATGGAAATTTAATTAATGGCACGGGAATAGTTCCGTGCGTTCGCGTCAGTCGAGGATAGGTAAGAGCTTTGCTATCCCGCTCGCTACAAGGAGGATGGATTTCCGGTAGATTCACAAGGGGATCACGCGCGAGCGCCAGACGAATATAGCGAATTATATGCGATTCAATTACTCAGTTGACGGTTAACTATGATTAATTTGCAAATGATAGTTGGATAATTATTTCGCGCGTCCTTTTAATAATTTGCTTACCAAGTGAACTGAAGATAATTTGATTAGTTGCGATCACATATGACGATATAACTATTCTTAATTGGCACGCCAACACTAAATATAGCTGAGAAATGAAGGAAACGATGATACATTTATGATAGTAGTAGATGAAGTCATAGAGATGATATTACTACTTGCTATTTTTCATAGATTGAATCTTAAATCTGATATATATTTGTAATTCAATTTAATAATTCATGAGCAATGAATTAAGGAAATTTAAAGTTACATAAATATGATATTAACTTTTATTATGCACGTATTAATAAATCGGCGATCATATTGAAATTGGAGATTAATGTTCGAAATTTAAAATAATACACGCGCTTTTTTTATATACAGACATGTTTAAAAGTATTGCACGTATTAAATCAGGACGCTTGAAATAACCGTAAATTAAAGGGGAGCAGAAGGAAATTACGTTCGAGACTGTATGCCTGGTAATGAATTCCGTTATCTACTGGCGCAGTGGAACTCGTTTGTACAGCCGAGCATGTCTGATTATTGCGTCGACTCTTACCACTACTGCCTTATAAATGAATACCGAAGTTCGCCCGTTGAATACATTAAATTGGAACGCGATATAAAAACGGTACTCTCAATACTGCTTAAAAGGATCGCACGACAATTCGCCGTAATTCTCTTTCGCTTTAATTAACTTAGCTTTTATTACAGTGGTTTTATTAAATACATCGTTATTTATCATGCCGGAACTTCACTTAAAATGCCGAGACAAGTAATCGTATACGCCAATATATTTTTATTTATCTTCGAGTAAAGAAAGATAGGGATTTTTACGAATAGATCAAATCAAATTAACAACCTAAGTAATGAGCGAATTAATTAGGGCAGAAATAGATGAGAGAGATACTAGTATAACGTAGGCTGCCGTTATTCGATGCAATCGGATCATCGGAGGTCGCATCAGACGTACTGTATCTCCAGGTTGTTACTGTCCGACCGATGTCAATACCAACCACTGCGCGCTCTCCTCCATGTAAGCATGTCGGTCCATTGCGTTGATACTGACTACTGAGCCGCGCATTTACAGCGGCACGGCTGACCACCGGCCGTGCACTGACTACTGACCAGCGGTTGCCGGTCGACGCGGCTGATCACAGTAGTACTGGCGGCAGTAGCTACTCCGAGCGCCGAGCGCGACGTTCCGCCAGTAAAGTGCCGGTTTTACGCACTCGCCGTATTATGGCCGGTATTAATTACTGTTTTCACCGCGTCTATTCACCCCAGTGAAGTAATTATTAGGTATACAGAGAGAAAAATGAAGTATTACGAAGTAAGTGTTATACTTACGACGTTTTCTTTGATATTTATTAGTTATAAAAAAATTTGATGACGAAATATACATTTCTGTGAATCTCATTAATTAGAAAAAAATAAAATAGATGGCTTATTTGTTAGGAATAAAATTTTATTCGCCGTATTTAAATAAAGATTTATTTCAGTGAAATAAATATATTTTTCACAAATAAATTTTTAAGTATCTTTTGTGCTGTATTACTACTTTTCGACCACGGCGCTCCATCAAATCACTCTCTCGATATTATATCTTTGTCTTCATTGCCCGTAGCGATGTGACAATAAAGCTGAGCATGATGAAAGTTTGTAATGCATTTATGATTATCCATAATTACGTACATTTCTTATGATTATGCGCGGTTTAGTAAAATATTATGTAATACTAATACTTTATTCTATTTCTGGAATCTAATAGATATGCGAGAAACTGAAATTTTAAACTTGATCTTTTTAATATTTAAAAAATTTTGTTATTTATATATCCATTTGTACGTTATAAGTACGTATGAAGTATTAGTTGATTTCATTCACATTATCTTTTTACTATTGTCATTCTAGCGTGATTTTTATAAAGAGTTTACGAATCGCATAATCGTTTTCGGTGGATTTTAGCTGCAAAATGGATTTGTCTATCGTTCGTTTCAGCTTTTCATTACGCGTTTATTGAAAAATAAAATAAACGCGTAACTCCGTAATACAATGAAATTGCATAGGGGTGGTCATTATTGATTTTCACTAGATTAATTGAAAAATTCAGTAAATAGATTTTGAAATACTATTTGATTGTAATGAAATATTGCAGGATATGTATGATGATATTTTAGAAACTCTCTGTGTTTAATTTCTAAAATAATTTGAGTTATAGGATTAATTAATTATTTATCATAATAACTGTTGCATAATTATTTCTTTTAAATATTAAGCCTTTATTCAAATATTTATCAGATAATAGTGTCACACGAATTTTAATAGAGACCTCTTTGTTCGTCGTCGTTAAAATATGATGCAGCAAACGAAGGAACTTAAGTGCTTCTCGAATGTTCTGCTTGAACAACATAAAGATACAAACACGGTCCTATCGATTTTCGATAAACAACTGTATGCCAGAATCGTAATTCTACGAGGATGACCCGACAAAAATTACTGCATGGAGGGCGGATAATCAATCCATGACGCCAGGGGGACGTTAATGGTGCACGCGAGCACACGACGTATACAATATATCCGTCGGTCTCTCTGACAGGGATATATCATGCGTAATATCTTCCACAGCGACCGAAAATCCGCAGTTACAGTAAATTGTCGTACTTTCGAAGTATTTTACGGGACGTAGCGGTTGTATCGGCAGGGATTGAGAGGAAAGCTGAAGGGAGGTGGTTTTCCGACAGTCCTATAGACGGGTGGACGTTCTCTGCAATGTAAATCTTGTGAACGACTATATACGATCAACGAGGACGAAAGTTGAAATCGAATTTCCTTAACGGGTCGAATTGTTTCGAAAAATCCATCAAATTGACCTGCGTCGTTTTAATTGCGACGTAGAATAATATCGGCTCTTAATTGCTGCAGCGGATTTCTTTTAATTACATTTCTATTAATTAGATATACGAATTTGAATTTAAAGACGTATTTTCTAATAGCTACGGGAATTGTTTTCGCCGAGTATACGCCGTTTACACTAAGATTTGCATGTTAATGGTTCCGATAAACGTTGCAGTCGGATTACGTTCGACAATGGCGTTATATCACAGATACTTAACATCTCTTCGCTTCTTACATTTGCTATTACAATTGTAAATGGCAATTACTTCACGTGAGCTTCCTAACGATTCCAGATTTACGAATACGTATATGGAGAAATTTGGAAACCAAATTTTCTGACTCATTAAGTATTGCTAATACTGTTCGATAAAAAAGCACTTTTTTCTCTCCAAAGTGCCATAGAACATTCCCCGAAAATTTTTTCGCCCTGAACACAATACCGTTGGTAGAATTTGCGTACCACGTCTATTGCGTAGCAGGCTATTGTATAAATTGACATAAAATGAAATAAAAATGACAATTTTTGCCATTTTCAACATTTTTAACGGCAAATCAAAATCTTGTTTCTAAATAAGATCTACGGTATATAATATATAAAATTACAATTTAAGAGCTTTCAAATGAATTTTAGTTCATGATTGAACGAATTATTTTCATCAAATTATTACTGTTTGAATTTTAAATTTTCTGTATAATTATAAAGTTTAAAAAAAACTTTTTTCTCTTTGAAGTGCCATAATACGCATCCCTAGGATTTTTTGCGCTGAATACGATGCCATTGTTAGAATTTATATAGCACATCAGAATTTTTAGAAAATTGATATAATTTTTGGCTCATTTCACTGCAATTTACTAAAAATCTTGATGTGCTACGCAAATTCTGACAACGGTATCGTATTCAACGCGAACAAATATTCGGAATATGTACATAAAATATGACATTTTGGAAAGAATTTGATTGTGGTGTAATTAACTATTTCGTATTACCGAATAAAAACATATTATTATAGTTGTACATTTATATGTATACGTATTGTTAGTTAAAATATCTTTCGTAATTTACAGAGAAATTATTATATATTTGAAGTGTGTTATACGATCTGTTACATTACACAACATTGCGGAGATAGTTACAGGCGCAAACTCCTCGAAGTACTCCTCGAGGGATGGAAATAATTTTCATTTCTTGCTTAAGCAGCGTGAGCAGACAATTGCGAGAGATACAGAAGGTGGAAATTGAAACCGAACTTTTCTATGTTTTCTATTTTTTTTCTTTCTCTTTGCATAGGGATTCCGAAACTGCGTTACCCGAACTTTAGAATTTATATGAAATCACGTTCCACGTTGCCACGATGATTATTTTATGCTAATGATATTACAAAGTAAAGGCGTCTGAAGAATGGCCGAGAATACTACTGAGTTACGACTTACGATTTAGAATAATACCGCTGAATAAGTAATAATTGTTAATACCTGTTATTTTCATTAAACAGATTTATATTCTTTGAAATATTTTTATATGTATAAAAAAATATCGTAACTAGTATTTATAGACAGTTCTTATATTTAAGACGGTCTTAAGTACAGTCTTGAGATGTCATAGCTTAAGCCAACTACAGAGCCGTATTTGCATCTTAAGATATTATTCAAGATGGACTATCAGCCTGTGAGTTTTTAACGAATTGATTAATATTCATAAAATATAATGCTGCGATTTTATTATCGACTAGATGAATATAAGTACTTGTTTTATTAATAATTATCGTTTTACTCAGAGAAAAATATAGTGATGGCAATGCTTCACATAAAGGGTGTGACGACTATACAAATTTTATACAATATATAGAGTTAATTCATATATAATTGAATAAACTATTTTATTGTTGTAATAACTTTAAAATAGTTTATTCAACTATATATATATATATATTATATATATTATTATATATACACATTAATTCTATATACAAAAACGAGTATAAAACTTAACATAGTTATCATCTTTATGGTGGCTATCACTGTTTTTTTTAGTGTTATAATATGTATAATCCTTGATATTCCAAAAACAAGACGCATCGTCGACTACTACTACGTTAACTATATTATAATATTTAAATAGATGTAGAACGCGAAAACATCAAATTTATTCAAGACTAATTATTCAAACTCGTGTTGATTTCGTCTCCATTTTCAACGTGACGAAACTTCGCTCTTTTTCGCCCTTTGTCACGCTGTCCTCCCCTTTTTTGAGCACGCTGAAAGTTTCGGAAGTTCATCAGAGCTTTTGAATGGTTTAATTTGCATACCTAACAATATTATACCGTACGCTTGAAGATAGCTCTTGCCACTCTTCCTTCTACATTCCGCTAAGGCAAGCAGTGGCGACACGAGTTGCTGAGGAAGTATAAAGAAAGAAGATGAATATAGCAAATGAATGTTCACACATGGGTGATGGAAAAGGTGGAAGAAAAGTCGCGGTAATAGTCTTTTTTTTTAAATTCTCATGCAGAAACGCGGTTACTATGTAAGAGTTTTTATATAAGCTCCTATCCTTTCTACTTTATTATCTGTAGGAAAAAATATTCGCATTATGAATTTAAAATTGGAACATGTTTCTTAAGAAAGTACTTTATTATATAGAAGTTGGAGAATAAATCGAGTATCGTAAAAGTATCTCGTAATTATCGTTATTGTTACTTTACAGTAATACAAACCTATTAAACTGTTTCGCGTATAAAATCGTTATTCTTTTCTCTTTTTCCTCGGCCCAAGTTGCTCCGCGAGATATCTGATCGTATCGACATGCACGTCGAAGTGTGTTCACGTCGAACAATAATAATATTTCTTTGAGCTCGCTCGCTCGCTGGCTGGATCCGGCGTACTTCGGCGACTCCCCTACGAATATTTCCCTATTTTTACAGACAAGTATTGCATGAAATATTCATAAGGTCTATCCCCCTCCTAACAACCGCCGGATTTCGCTTACGATCTTGTCTGCCGATAGCAAATTTTTTCGTAAAATTAATATTACATGAAATGCGCACAAGCACGATTTTATCGGGTAAGAATTATCCTTTGTTTCTTAGACAAATATTGCATGAAATATTCATGGTGCGCGTAGATTCGATCGATTTTGGTCAGCATTTCGGGGATGATGTATCCTTAAGGTCCCCCTGCTTTGCCCACGTAGACTCTTCTACCGGCTTATCCATGTCCGGAACCAACGGAGGTCCTCGTATTATCAGAGTCTATCCTTTCCTCGTCGGACGACAAAAAACGCCTAAACCGGGAAAGATGGCAAATGTTCGTATAGCGTGAAAGAGGTTTTTTGTCGGCAACCGAGTGGCCAGATATTAAGATCGAAAGATAGATTAAGCGTCGATTCGTGCATACGCCGCTAAATCAGAAATCTTTTGTTTCAATAAAAAAAAGCAGTGTTCTTTCTTTTTGTCAAGAATTTATCGCTGTCTGTTTAATGGTTCTTGTATTAAAATATTTATAATAAATATTTAGTTGGCACTATTCAAACAAATGATTTATTAAAATTTAGTATATTTTTTTTATAGTTGTCTGCAATCACAATTGTTTTGAATGTGTGATATTTGATTTATTATATCAACATACAATTTTTATAAATGTTTTGAAGAATATTTGATAGATAACAGAAAACATAAAGGTTATACACATCATTACTTTCCTTTTTTTACTTTTTTATTCGCGTTATCTGCCTCGACAATACAATGCAAGAATCGTTTTTCTGTCTCTGCACTTTTATTACTCCGTTATGTGGACACGTCGCGTTCATCGATCAACGAAAGAGGAAGAAGCTTCTCCATTAGCGACGCGAGAACCCTGATGCCCAACAGCGGGAGGAATGGACGCTGTATATTATTTCCATCACTCCTTCCTGCATTAATCAAGCCGGAAACCGTTTGCGCGTACGGCGCGGCAGCCCCGGTGCGCTGACGTGACCGGTCATAAATCGCGGGTTCGAGTGCAAACGCGATTACACGCCGACGACGATTATCGAGGGAGGAGATCCTCTTCCTCCTTCTCCACTTCCTTCTCCTCCTCCTCCACTTCCTCTGTCGCTTCATCTCCGCACCCTCCGGCATCATTCTCGGATGCGGTCACGGTCCGACCTGTATAAATGCATAAATCCTTCGGGACGCTGACGCAGGTGGAGGAGAAGGGACTCGCAAGCGGATTCGGAGCGGAAAGCAATACGCGGGAAAACTTCGCGGAAATCCCGGGTCGTGTCGCACGCGCCGTCGGGTCGTCGCTTTTGTCGCGCCTCTGTTACCGCGTCGGCATTCTCTCATTTTTTTTCCCTTCCTCGTTTTTCCTTCTTTTTTTCGCACCGTTTAATCTGCTTGCGGTCCGGCATGGAGCCGCATGCGTTCCGTCCGTCGGATATGAATATTCCTGCTCGTTAATTAAACGACGACGCCATTGAATAACATGAAACGCTTATGGAGTAAGATGATGTAATTATGTGATACACCAACAACTACTATCGGCTCCGTTTATTTTGCGAAAACAGTGAAAAAAAATGTTTACCGTTAAACTACTGATGCATCAATGTATTTTCTGAGTATATAAAGATAACCAGTAAATAAAAACCGTTAAATAACATCACTTGGATTTATATGAGGAATAGAGTTTTATTATTTTAGTTTTCCATCTAGAATCTGTGAAATGTTTCGTTTGTATTGTTTTTTAAAGATTAATTGCCAGAAAACTTTAAAGATTTATATATACATATATATATTATATACTATCTTGGATTAGAATATAAAGATAAATACATGAACTGTCGCTTAAAAAATTCAAGAACATCTTTTTTGTTTTATACTCTGGAGGGTATTAACCTATCGTGTTTTTCATTCTACCCCGTTAAAACTTGGATTCTCTTGACTCTCACTCACTCTCTCTCTCTCTCTCTCTCTCTCTCTCTCTCTCTCTCTCTCTCTCTCTCTCGTTTTTTCCCGGCTTACCACTCTCTTGCTTACTCCACTCCTTTACGAAGTTTGCATCGCTCTAAATTGTTTTTGCTCCAATTCTGAACGCACATTCAACCTTATTTCATGCCTAGCCGTAACCTACGGAGCTGAACATTTTCCAGCTGTAATTAATTAATTCTCCTTTAATTTTCCACTACCCTTTCCAACCATTATTTCGATTCTGCTGTTCTTCTTTTTTTCATCCTTAGTTAGATAACTTGCGTCTCTCGAAGCGAGAATGAACTTCACTCGCGAAAGTATCTGTCATTAAAATTTGATATGGCAGTAATGGAAGTGTATATAAGTAATTATGTGCTCTCCTATATACTAATACTAAATGTGTTTTACGAAGAAAAAAAAATTCCTACTTGGTTTGAATCCAGAAATTATAAGAGAAGAAACAAACTAAAAATACTGCAATATATTATTCTGTAATATTATTATATAAATTATATATATTCTCGTTTTTGTGTACAAACCAAAGGTTTTATAAATGTATTTTATGCAAAATGTATCTATTGGAAATATCTTTTTATGATGTATTTCATGGAAACAAAAAGTTAGGAAATTTATTATCATAGTAATTAAATACGTTATGAAATTATCTTTTTACTGACTTAGGCCATTTTCATAATAAATAACGCATCCTGATTTAATGTACATATGAATTTCACAATTCTAATAGAAATCGTTTCAATGTACAGTAATCGTTATTTAAGAATTCTCTTCATTCAAATCCGAATCCGACGAAGAGCTCAAAAGGGAAGGAATGGATGCACGCTTCGTGCTTGGAAATTTCTGTCTACCATTCGATTCGTACTATGACAAGACCACGTTCGTTCTTCCGAGGGAACCTAATTCGGTGAGGCCGGTTTGCGAAAGTAATTAATTAATCCTGCCTTTAATCCCACCCACTATCGGCCGCTTTTTTTGCGTTCGTTGATACTGTCTTTTACTGCAGGTCTTCGTTGTGTCGTTTTGTTTAATCTAACCCCCAGAGGGACAGTAATAAATTAATTCCTCTTTTATCTTTATCATCTCTGCCATTTTCCTGTCTTTCTTTCCTCCTCTCAATCTCCATTTTTTCTCATTTCTCCGTTCCCTCTTTGTTATAACACTCACATAACGTTCGTTCGCTGTAAAATTCTTTCAGAACGAATATTTAACCGACACTTTAGAGGACGGATAAAAGTGGCGAGAGTGCGCTTAATTCCTAGCTACGGACACGCAAACCTCGTTAAAACTATGGATGAATTTGCGATGGAACCCTTGTACTTTTTTTAATACCTGAGTAACCGATCGCTAACTTGCAAGTGAGCTGCACGCAAGTGTTTAAACACTTATTGATGTAACATTGGTATCGAAGTAGAATACACAAACGCAAAACGATGCACTGACAGAAAAGATTAGCTGCTGCAGCAATTTAGATGGTAAAATATGAAATAACATTTTTAATTGGCTGCTGCAACTACTATATTAAAAATGTTATGTATATTCAGCCAATCTTTTCTTTCAGTGTGTATCTTGATATCTTTGTAATATTTCCGTAAAATTGTTTTTTTATTGAGAATTAAATGAATGTCCTATAAGCGATAGTTTATATTTTGCACATTTGATAATATTCTTAATATTGGAAGAAAATTTTGTCAATAATGAATAATGGATATTAAACTGATATTGCAGTTAGCACTTCTCGTAAAAAGTGTCAAATTTAGAATACTCTGTGCGAATAATTTCATTTATCATTCCACCGGAAAGCAATCACCGAGAAAAACCATGACGAAACAACGTCATGAGGAACATGCGAAAAAAATAAAGCGTGGTGTCCAGGAAAAGAGGACGCCCATTCGGTTGAGTGAAAAGAATCGCTCGCTCGATCTAGCGTCAGATAAATTCGCGTCCAAAACGCGACATGCTCCATTCGCGCCTACACGTCCTCCCCTCCTGCGATGTATGTGACATACCTCGTGGTAAACGTGAGATAACAAATAACAAATTCGTGTCCATGGTGACGCAGTAGTGTTAACTCTTAATAAACGCCTTTTTGATATGTCACATCCAGTTTTTTTTTCTTTTTAAGGTTGATATTTCTATAATTTTAACAGTTTATCAATCTACCTGATTGGAAACATGTAATGGAACATGTAATGATATCCTTTTTCTTTGACGTAAGAAATAACATTAATGAGTGAACAATCTTTAAATAATGATTGAAAAATGCTGAGTATACCATATTCGAGTTTATCCTACATTTTTTGAAACATTTAATTATGGCATATTTCTTTTAAATTTAATATTTCTAATTTTTGAAACACTATATAAGAAATTTTTTATTTTCATTTTTCTAACAAATATAAATTAAAAAGAAAGATTTTTCAAAATTTCTGTTTCCTTTTTTTCATTATAACTTTTTTATTAATAAAAATACTTGTACTATTATATTCTTTAATGTCTGCGTTTTAATTTAAAAAAATTATTACAATATTTTTTTATGACAGTTAGTAATCAAAGTTAGGTTCGATACGCTATCGAAACCTAAAGTTCAGTTGAGTGTGTTGCCCTTGTGTGAAATTAAAATAGCGAATTAGTTAGATGCATTAAAGCGCACTACATATTAAAATCGTTGATTTAATCTGCATAAAAGTAAAATGCAAATGTATTAAATTATAAAACATAGCTTTTACTTAACAGCACAATAAAATATATTGAGGATTTCATGGCTTAATCCGTTTGTATATTAAATATTGGACACATTTTTACGTCAATTTATGTACGACGATATCAAGCGACGATATCAACAAACGTATCTCGTAGTTATATTAAATTAAAAATACTGTCTCGATTGAAGAAACAAACTGCAGCGCGAGGGGAAAGATCAAGTACGACGAGATCCGCTGGGAGAACGTACCTAATGACGCGCGCTTCCGAGCGCATAACGTTGTGATGAGAAAACAATAGAGACAATGGCGGCGGCGCGGCGCACATCGTTCGGTAAGGAAAGATATGTCGTTGGACTAAGAGGGTATTAATTAAAACGCGGATACACGCGCGCGCGCACATAGCCGTGCATTACGGCTTGCGCGAACTGGGATACCCTTATTAAGCTTCATTAGCCGACACTCGGGTTAATTGCTTCATTTTTCCTCTTTATCCTCGAAACAACCCGCCGCTGCCGTTGCCGCTGCTGTTGCCGTCGCCGTTGCTGCACCTCGATTTTGTATCCTTCCTGCGCATTCTGTGACGCAGCTAGGGCAAGCTTGCAGCGTAATGCAGTCTCGAGTGCATTATGCAATTGCAAATTATTCTCGATTAGTGGAGATGAACAAAGTACTGAGAATGATTTCTCTCTCTCTCTCTCTCTCTCTCTCTCTCTCTCTCTCTCTCTCTCTCTCTCTCTCTCTCTCTCTCATGCTGTTTTATATACGAAGATATGAAATATTACAGATTATACTTCTCCCCGAGGCGAGGCTGATATGTAAATGAATGTAGTAGCATTGATATATTGCTTTCCGTTATTAACACTATCGATCTATTGAGTCATCACAAACATTGCTTATATGTACATGATGACGCGTTTCGGACGGTAATTAACGGTATCCAAACCTGTCTGTCCTCCTAGAACATATGTTAGCTTTGTTTTCATTTAATGAGTGCATTTATCGAGCGCGCTTAATAAAGTAACATCTCATTTGCATCTCATAAGCTCGGCTAAATAATGATCGCTGAGAGCGGCAATAGCGATATTACGGATTAAATCTTGCTGCAATTTTGAATATGTTTTGCGAAATGAAATTTTTTCGTAATTTCTCTTCAGCGTTGATGAGAGAATGTTATAAAGTTTACGTGAAATTATTTCGCTCTATTGTAGTCTACGATACCCAGGGTAATTCTAAATTACGAATAAAGGGAGTGGTGGGGTGAATTAGTAGAAGATAATAGGACGAGGGACGTTTAAAGTTCCCATTTCGCTGATACACATAAAAGACCTGGAAAAAATTTACGAGAATATTTATAAGGAGATACAAATCTTGTAATTTCATGCAGAAATCTTGAAGATATCTTTCACTTTTTCCATAAGTGATAAAACATTATTTAGCAAGGTACTAGAATGATGGTTTAAGCAAAATTGGATGCATTTTCGACATACTTGTCTGGACATATGTCTATTCGTATACGTACGATGTTATTTTCATTAGTGACATAACAGAACTCCCCGAAGTTAGGAGATAACGAGTCGAAATTTTGCGCCGTACCTCGCGGGCGTCGAAAAAGTCTACGTTCGCGTTTCCGCTTAATCGCCGTCCTAGGATTAGATACGACGTTAATTGCGACACGGAATATCCGTAAAAGTTGCCGTTAAACGGCCATACGTTACGCAGCGGGAGCAGAGGGGACTCGCGGTAATGGAACAATTACCGTACTGTCTGCATAACTCGCGGTGGAATTCGCCAGAATTCACGGAGAAGAGAGGAAAGGGCCGGCGCGACGCTGAACGGTTGGGGTCGTGGCATCACGATGGTGTGACGAAGAGGTAAACGTTGCTCACCGGGGATTAGATATCGTCCACCGAAATTGGAAAACTTTATACCGGGAGAGTTAAACGCCTCTATTTTCTTCTGAAGATTAATCCATAATATCTGTCCAATGACAGTGGCTATCTTGCAAGATAGAAGACTCAATAGTTTCAAACAATGTGTTTAGTAATCATATATATATATATATAGTCTAATAGTATAAAATAATATTTGTTGTTTTTGCTAATTAAAATTATCAGTTGGAAAATTTTTGTTAAATTTAACATATTTCACGTGGTCTCAAACGGGCCACTCAAATTTTTGTGTTAATTTAACACAAAATAAATACGTTAGAAAATAACATAAATATTATATTTAAAAAACTAACATAAAAACGTAACATTGACATAAATACGATATTTAAATGAAAAAACAGTCGCTATGTTGTCAGCTATTTCAATAAAGTACCTATGCTATTGTTTTATTTTATCGATGTTGAGAGCAATAATATTACTTCCGCAAAAATACAAAATAACCGGTGTTGTTTTATTTGAACGACAACAAGTGTGTTGTTCACAAAGATAATCTTTCTCAAGCTCGTCAAGCTTTCGTTCTCGGTGAGGAGAATACGAACGATAGACGCGGTACTATCAGCACCAGTCGGGATATTCAACCGTGAAACTCCCTGTGAGCTGCGGAAAAGCCGACAACGTTCCTCGGCTTTCCCATTGGTTGCCACCCATGAATGTACCAAGGAAAGTGCATCCACGCGCCGATCCGCGTTGGCACTCCGAAGAGTTACGGATACAGGTGGCTTTTCAGAAAATAAAGCATTACCATCCGTGAGAGTACGTTTACTAGCAAATGCTCATGTTTGTGTTGGTGTAGCTACATCGCTTTATACTCAATTAAAATCAAGATTAAAACAGAGCGATCGAACTTTCATGAAAAGTTTTACGGGTTTAATTAAGATAAAGGTAATGCGCTTAGCATATTACATTATGTATTTATACGAAAACAACTTAAATCAGCGTACACTTTGAACGTCTCAGTAATTTTCACTTTTGGTATAATCAAAATTACTCTTATTTATTTTGTTACATTTCTCGCGTTGTAATACATATACATAAGCAGACTGGAAAGATTTTTTCATTAATTTCTTTTTTTTATTTTTTAGTCCTTTGTCGTGAAAATTCTACTGTTTTAATATTTCGTCAATTTCTATTTCTTTGTATTTAATCCGTATTGATATTTTTCGAATGTCACAATTTATACTCTTCGAGCGTTTTATCGATAGGATCAATGGGGAAATAAGGAGGAAAAACAGGTCAATACGAAATTATCACGCAAGCCTTGTTATCGCGGTCAACATCTTCGTAGCGATACCGCTTCAAGATAAAATTCCCGCTGCTGCTGCTGCATCGACGTGGCGTTGCATCGCGTGTCGATGCACCCGCAATGCATCGGTGCGCGGCCGTGCCTCCGCGGAAAACTCAAATAGTCGACGACGAACCTTATTTTCCGCTCTTTCCAAACCCCTCTCTCTTTCAATCCCCGTTTCTTTCACGGGATAAGAACCTGGAAGATCTTAGCTTCGACTTTCACGCAATACTATCCACGATGCGCACGGCGCAAATATTTCTTCCTTTGCATATCGAGCCCGACGTGGCCATTTGCATTCCTCTGTGTCTGTTCTTCCTCCCTGCTTCCACCCTGCCGCTTCCCTCCCCCGGATAAGGAGTACCTCCGGGCGTTCCTCTTTACCTCTTATCCCACACCCTTCTTTCATCAATTTCTTTTTCTTCCTCTAACCTTCTTCCTTTTGCTCTTTTATTTTCCTTCTTGTGCTTCCAACGTCATCCAACTGGAGACGTTTGCAACCTCGAAATGTCTCTCACGTTCTTCGAGATTTATGCAGGTACTTAACAAAAGTACGTGGGAATAGTATCATCAACTCATCTTTCTTATTTCTAATGTAGGAAACATCTAAAACCTGGAAAAGTACAATAAAAAAAAGAAATTTTTGAAATATGTATATTTATATTTAAAATTAATTTTTTATTAATTATTATATATATACAAATTATATTTAATTTTATTATAGTACATATATTTACAAATTATATAATTTTATTATAGTATATAATAAAATTGTTTTATTAGCTATAATTTATTGTAACTTGCATCTAACTGATAATGGATAAATCGATACATACAATGTTACTAAAAATGCAAGAACTTCATACAGATCTGCATGAAAGAATGAAAA
>NW_017257416.1:1251755-1294620 GCF_001594055.1 Mycetomoellerius zeteki | reverse complement strand
CTGTTGAAACCGTTTCCTGAGGATCTCTCGGTTCCATTAAAGCGACGGAAGTGCATCACTTGCCGTAAAATTAAGCGGTGTGGACGGAAAAGGCGTCGTTGTTATTGATGTGGCACGATGCCGAGTGCTTCTCATTGTTTTTGTTAGGATAACTGATAGCTTCGAGAATTCATTTATTCGTAAAAGCCTCATTCTATGGTTGATTAAGAGCTGTGAAGATAAAAACTTTTAAATATAATAAATTGAATATCTAATTTTAAAAATTATCAATAATATGGAACTATTGAGAGGAATTACTGCTAGAATTACATGGAGAGAAACTGTAAGAAACAATTTTTTAGTTTAGTGTTTTATTATGTTATTTTGAGAGAAATGATGATAAATTTTACTGTCAACATCGTACGGAAAAGATCACTAGCAAAGTAGCTGAAAAATCTATGTATGTTATTCAGAATAATTAGCTTTACATTAGTTTTACATGGTAAAACTAAATCTAATTATTCTGAATAATATACATACAGTACCGGCAAAAATTATATCACCTTTTGGTTTTTTAAGCATAATTTTTTTTAAAGTTTACAGATCTCTATCAAATTATAATATGTTTTAATAATAGGTATAGTTTAATGAACAAATAACTTTTCATTAAATAATAAAAACAATAACTTATGAAAAATTAATTTTATTTAAAATCTGTAAAATATGTCAAATTTCATAATAAATTTTTAATTATCATAACGAAAATAAATGTCTTCAAAATGAACAAAAAATTCATAATTTATTAGATTGTACAACTCTAATATTTTGTAGCAAAACCCTTGGCATCGATTACAGCTTGGCAGCGTCTGGGCATAGAATTGATAAGTGCGTCAATTGTCGAGACTGAGGGATCTTCTTCCACTCTTTCTCCAATTGGACGAATTTTTCGGCCGTATTTGTAGCTCGCTTACTGGCCAAACGTCTCTGGAGTTCATCTCACAACGGTTCGATGTAGCAGTAAATACTGAAGCAACATGATAGCTTACAAAAACTTTTAAAATTGCATTTTTAGAAAACTAGAAACGCTACCAGACAGTGATTTTAACACAGTTTGGCCTTTGATGTTATAAAATATTATGAAAGTAAATGAATTTTTAATTTCTCAGTTAGTGTATTGTTAAAAGACACACGAGAGATACTTGAAACAATTTTTAGTCTTTGACTATATTTTCTAGGTGAAATCATTTTTGTATTGTTTTGTCTTTCGCTTTTGCGAATGTATACGTCATTATTAATAATACGATAGTTTTGTTTATTTTCTGGTAATAATTATCCTCTCGTTTTGGTTTAATCCTTATGATCGTACACAATAGCAACAATTAATAAACTATCATTAAAGCGTACCACAAATTTGTGTAATTATTTACCTGCGTTATTCACTGGATAAAAATCCGCAAAGTGCTCTAATTAAAACGAAATTGTAGCGAATAATTACTTGCTACCATGCGAGCGTATTGCGATAATTTTCGACGTGCTGTTTATTCCCTACCTGCACTGGCATCGGCGTATAATCGCAGATAAATGTTATTAGTTGCGCGCTTTTATCAATTACGGAACGAATTAGACTTCGACAGCGGATGGGATACATTTCATCCCATTTACATCTCGTGTGCGCCGAATCCCCAAACTAATTTTGGACACGATAATCCTCGGTGTGACATGGAGCCGAAAAGCAATAAAATATATTATTTATTATTTCTCTTCTCTTCGTTTTATAGGAGATAAAAAAACATCATTATATCTCGGAATTATTCGTAATTTAATATAATATAATGAAAATCTCTTTTTGTGAAAAACTCATATCGTTCTCAAGATGTCTTCTGAAAAAAATAACGATACAAAGGCTGGGACAGCGTAAGGGTGGGACGAAAACGGGACGAAAAGACGTGCGAACAAATTCTCGTCTAATTAATACCCCGACCACAATGGCGGAAAGCGCCGCAATTTCTCGGCCTTAAAACCAATTTGTTGCCCGCTCTCGGGCTCCTTGCTTCCCCTTCGGAACAGTGCGACGCCCGAGCCTGTATTATGCTTAGGGTTCTGCCATTATGTTTCCCCAGTTTTGCCGAAACAATACAGCGTATAAGTGGTCGTCGCGCTACGTCCCGACGTAATATTACGCCGGCTGATTTATATCGCCCGTTCTACGACCTGCTCTGCAACATTATATTCACTCACTAGGCGATTGGGATCATTATAATGTAATAAACGTTCGAGACGACACCGAAAGAATTCCGCACGTACGATGAAAGTTTTTCCTCCTTGAAGAGATTATCGACACGTAAATCGTACGCGCGTGAAGGCATTCAAGTATTAGACCAAGGAGAAGAGAGTCTAAATGCCAAGAGGCATTTTTATTGTTTTAACGATAATATTTCAAACGAAATGAAATTATTTGAACTATAATGCATTATTTTTGCAATTGTATATTGTATTAGGAATAATTATTTCTTAAATAAGTTGTATATTTCGTATAGGACAATTACAATTCGTAGATATATCCGCAAGCCAAATTAGAGGAATAAACGTAAAATTTTTACGCAGGAGAGATCATTCGAACTATCTTATTCTCTTTGTTAAACAAAACAAGAATTCGTCGTATCAGCGCAAAGAGCTCTGGGTCGTTCTAATATTTCCGCGCAATATCGCCGCCGTCATTTACGAAACGCCGGATAGTTTGTATAATGCAACGACGGGACGTGTCTCTGTATATTTGCGCAATATCGCTTTACGGAGTTCTTTTATGGACGACGAAGTAGAGTTTCTTTGCATGGAAAGACGTCGGGTAATTCAGTCGGTGCTGTCCCAAATATGATTATAATATAATAATTAATATACATATGTACATAGGTATATTTAACATTTAGAGATTAATATTAACGTTAGGTATTAATTAATTAATTAGTCAGAATTCCATGAATTTTGTGTCTATTCTGAATATGAGCTTTCAGCATAGATAATAATACGTGCCATTAGGATTAATGTTATTGTTGAGATTCATCAAATTACAGATGTGTCAATTACGTTTCAATAATTACTGCGTTAAATAATGACAATGAAATGCAACATGATATAATTAATAACAAAGGAAAGCTACATACATTTCCATTTTCAGTTCTTAATCTGCACAGTAAGTAATTAATCTGCACAGATCCTGAATTTATCTTGAATTTAATATTAAAGTGAACGTTGCAAATATGATTATTTTACAACTTAATTAACACTTTATCGAACTTGTTGTTATCTTTGTACATGTAACGTTAATCTTTAAATGTAGGTTAAAACTTTAAAGATATACAATAATAGGTGGAGTGCTCAAATTACCCCAAATAAAATTTAGTTTTATAGTTATATTTTTTACTAATATATTTTATATATTATGTTATAGTTACATTTACATTAATTATATCCTTCTATTATAAAATAGAGGAATGAATTTTAAAACTTTTAGGCATCTGGATAATATTCTTTGTTTTCATTTTCCAGAACAGGTTTCAAAAAAAATTAGACTTGAGGTGCTGTGGCCATTCTACCTACCCACTTGAAAGTTAAATTTCACAATTTATATAGAAAGATATAATAAAGTAGAAAAATATTTCTCTTTTGAGAATAACAATTCGAAAAGAATGTCAATATGCAGATCTCTGCACACGACACAAAGTAACAGCGGGTACCACGATAATGAGCGCGAGTTTTATGAAAACGCGTGGTAATTTTTTTCTCTTTCTTTTGAGAACCTTTTAAACATGTCGCCCGCATTTTTGAAACCCAATCTCAGATAGATTCGTCAGCTGCAACGTACGACACGACGATCTCATTGCCGCGCCGACTTCGTGCTCGTAGTTTTGCATGAGGCTAAACGTGAAATTAAATCCGGGCATGTAAACGACCGTCATGTATATCCTGTCACCGGTTACAAACGCAAGTCACGAATCCGTAGCATACAGAACGCGTCTTTTGCTTTTATTTACAGTTCGCCTGCTCGCACCGCGAAGCCGTCGATTTAATTCCGAAAGTTCCCGGCGTCGCGACGGCGACGCCGAGAAAGAGACGCCCCGCCTTGTACAACGCGACACGGCGACATGTGTCCGTAATGTCTGCGTAACACGTGAAACTTCTTGCATTTTAGTTGCGTCGATACCATTCCTTTGAACGACGGTGAAAAGAAAGGAATCTCGAAACGAGTTCCATCAACGCTACCATCCAATAGTAAAGCCTTCTACAATATCGAATTTTTTACGAAATTTGTCTTCACAGATTCTTCAATATCCCCTAGAAGCGAATGTTGCATTTTTACAGCGTTCACTTTAAAATTAAATTCGGGATAATTCGGGATAAATTCAGGATCTGTGCATATTAATCACAATTAAAAATTAAAGATAGTAATGTGTAGCATTCATTGACCATTGAAATATAGTACCTCTAATTGTCAGAAAGGTTATATATCGATAAATACTTCACTTGTAAGTAATTTTTGGCAGACAGTAAAAAATTAATTTTTTTTTTTATATAAAGACAATGTCGTCCTAGAGGAATAATCCATATTTAAAATTAATATTTATCAACAGAGATACAGTAAAATAATTTCTAATTTTATTTTATCATAATTTAATTTTTATTGAAATTAAAAATTCTTTTATATATAATTTTAAAACTGATAAATTTTGATGATGTTGATGACATCCGACTAATTTTTTTACAGAAAGCTCTTTGAGTAAATCCAAAAATTTCTACGCGAAATTTATAGAATGTTTTTATTTAAACAGCACATTTTTTATTCACAGAGTCACTTCGTATAAACTATGAATGCGGCTCATATCAGGACGAAGATATTAACACGCTGCACGCAACGCGATGCATTCGTGCGTGCTGCATGCGTGCGTAGGATTTTTTCCATTTATTTCCCCATCTCTTTTTGCTGAGCGTTTTTACAACCACTCTCGGGTCGACATCTTTATCATTGTCGTTATATAGGTTCAATGTACCTTTTGGTTACTACTGCCTCGCTGATTAACCCTTTCAACGCCGATGGCATTGCGCGAAGAGTTGCGCAATTTATGCGCATACATTTCACTTGCGCGCCCGATTTCACCATTTTCTTCTTAGTCATCCCTTACACGAGGTCAGGTACCGAGCAAGAGACGAATGCAGTACAGTTTTAGCGTGATTAAGGTAAATGAGTTCTAGTTGCGTTCCATCACGTAACTTTTGTTGCGTGATTTTGAGCAGACACGCGGTAGACATTAATACATTGTTTATGTTTATTATTTATATATGTATTATACAGTGACTACCAAAAGTTTCCGACCAACATATAATTTTACGATAACTTTTGTCGATCTGTTTTTCAATGTTTATATTATAAGTTAATAAAATTTCTGTACAATATAATATCAACTTAAAAATATGATATTTTAAATATTGCAATATATTAAGTTCTTATATACTAGATCTTTGTTTATAAAAATATTTTGGCTGAATAATACGATTACTTCTTGGTCAGAAACTTTTGGTAGCCACTGTATATATCGTATACGTTTATTATTTATATTTGATAATTTGCGAGTATATTATTTGAAAATATTATTTAAACACTTGAATACGCACAGAAAATAGTTTATAAAAACTTTACAATATTAAAATTGTCAAATTTTATTCTAATGAAGACATGTTTAAAATTTGCAATTTGCAATGATGAATAAATTTTTATCTCGATTTATCATCTTGTTCAAAATAAATCTCGGTCCCTGTACTTATATAATAATTTTTTTTATGATAGTATCGAAAAACGAGTAACATTTTTTATGTCATATGAGAGAAATTAATTTCTACTGATAATGTTAATAACTTTCGCTTCATACATTATCAAGATCTGTTAATAGCATCTAAATGTCATGAGGGAGAAATGATTCATTTTTATTAACACAGCGCAAAGTTGGGACGCGCATTTCCATATGAAACACGCATCGCTCACTTTCGCATTGCGTGACTAATTCATCACACGCACCCTAAACACTCCACGTAGTTCGAGTAATCTTACTTGTTTTAACACTCTGGTTTACCCTTTCTTTCCCTCTTTGATGTTTTTCCATATTTTTTTTTTTCGTGACTGCCTGGTCATTTACGATTCTTTTGTGCGGAAAAAGACCACTCGAACGAATTGCCTAAGAAAACGTTTACAACATTAAATTTCAGGCAGGATAATTTGTTGGCAAAGTATTATCTTAAAAATAGCATAACAAATTATAAATTAACTGAAATAAATAAGAGATAAGTTATCAAGGATATCGATAGCATTTATCATAACAGATATATATGAGAAAAAAAGTTTGTACAGAAACATTTACGTTTCTGTATAAACTTTAGACATTCCCACGTTTTGTATATATATATATATATATATAATTAGAAAATTATATATAACTTTAAATGTAATAATTTTATATTTTGAAAAAGTATAAAGGTGAACGTACATAGAAGTAGAAGTAAGCAGTAAGCAGTAAGACTTAAGACCGCCATCTTTCATATGTATAGATATACTGGCAATGTTATAATAATTGCCTACTTCGTACGTCTTATTGCTTATTGCTTACTGCTTGCTGCTTACTTCTACTTCTATGTGCGTTTACCTTAATAGTGTAGGTAGTTGCGACTTTTTTTAGTGTTTCTTCTTCGACAGTAACTTCAATAAATTTGATGTTTGTGAAGTTTTATTGCGGAATTCCTTCATTTATCATTACTTCATTACATATCTGCCTCGACATTTATTTTTAATCCTATTTTTTTGTTACAGCTTGGTTTCTTCACGTATTACACAGTAGCGATGGGTGAGGTGAATCCCTCCGGGCCAGTGCCGATCGACAGTGTCTTTATTTACAGACCAGACAAGCGGCTCGAACTCTGGAGGTTTGCCTTCTACATGTTCCTGCACGCTGGGTGAGTCGTGATTTTCTTTATCAACGACATTTGATTGGATATTTTGCGCATTCGATCTTTTTTTTTTTTTTCATCTCTCGATTCAGCTGTTTGCGTAATTGCAAGCGTTATATCTCTCGAATATACGTATTTAATGGATATTTGTGGTGTCACATCTCGATAATATCGGATCTCTGGATCGGACCTCTCAATACCGTGTGTGTTATCCTTGTGCCCTGCCAGAACGCGTCTGCAATTCGATTCTCTCTTTGCTTCGTGATATGCAAGTGCATCGTTAATTTTCTCTGTCATCACAGAGAGAGAGAGAGGGAGAGAGAGAGAGAAACGCCAATGTAATTCGAGAAGCACACGTTTGCTTTTATATCACGTACCAACGCGACTTTATGTAACGTTCCAAACCAATGTTTTTTGCACTAATGGTTACAAAAGCAAATCTGCGTCATTGCGCATTCAAGTTATCGAGGATGTCGCAGGTGAATTCGCGACGAGAAAAATACGAGAGAGAGAGAGAGAGAGAAAGCTTAGAGTGAGTCGATGAAACCTTCGTGGAACTTCAGAGCGATGACAACCGTGAACTGTGAAGAAGCATTTTTCGTCTCACCCAAAAGTTGCGTTCACCAAGCAGTCTTGACTTTCGATTATCTCAAATAAAAGGTCTACGGCATATAGATATAATAGGTTCCATTATTTGTTGAAAATGTCATTATTATCGGCGATAAATAATAAAATTAAATTTAAGCGTTGCAGCGGAATATCATTCGATTTTGTGATATTGCGTCGCGATATTGTGATATCATATTCACAGTAATATGAATTGCAATATAAAAGAAAAGAAGAGAGTCAAACCGAAACTCCGAAATTTATAATGGTATCGTGGCGCGAATTATCACGATATTACGGTAGTTGAAAAAAAGGATTCAAGATAAACCACGTCCCAGACGTGCTTTTTGCTCCTTTTTTTACCCCTTTTTTTCGCGGACTTGCAGAATCAACTTACTTACTGCATATGTTTCGCGCGTGCTCTGCGAATTTAGTTCAACACAAAATCATATCTTTTATTGTTCAAAAAAGATATGCAATATGCTTTTTACGTTTTGTCAACAATAAAGAATGCAGGTCGCAATCATATCTGGATTTCGCGGAATATCAAAAGGAAAGGGAAGCTCTCACAAAAATATAAAAGAAAATAAATAAGAAAGGAAAATATTATAAATGTGTAGTAAAATAATAGATAAAGAAAATGAAATGTACGTTATCAGATAGACTTTTCGTATTTTGTTATTGGAAAGAAACTTTCTTTACATATAAAATATCGAATTGTGCTATCATGCATGTTGGAGATGACACGATAAAATCTTTAAAGCAAATCTTAATATTTTAGTGAAGAAAATTTAATATGTAAGAAGATTAATATGTAAGAAGATTAATTGACAGATCTATCTCACATTACTTAAGAAATGTATTTTTTAACAAAAAGGAAAAATTATGAAATAATTATAAATTTTCCTATATTGTATTTGAAAGTAATTCAAAAAAATTTTTTGGCAGCGATTTAGAACCTGGATCAAAAATTATTTTAATAAGAAATAGACGTTTTAAAAAATAATTGAGATAAAGTAAAAAAATTTTTATTTAAACTATAAAATTGTATTGTTAAATATTAGAAATATTGACTTTATTAACTTTATTGAACATGTATATAACATTAATTTCTATACGCAAAGCATAAATTTCCAATTCTAGTCACTTTTTACAGAACCTATACACCTGATACATCCTTAAACTCCTTTCTTCCTCTATAGAAAATTTGTTTATGATTACAAACGACAAACTGCAAAATGTAAGACACTCGCGTGCACGAGACCTGCCTGGGCGAAACAGATGCGACCCTATATATCTACGATCAGCCACCTGCGTTCATCATGGACGTTAGGCATTGAGTCACTCAATTAATTATAGCCAATTGCAATCCCTGTACCATGTTGTCGCACGTCACATTGATTTAATTCGAGCGACGCGACGAAAATAAAATTGTATTATAAGCGTTTCGGTATGCATTTTATTCTCTCACGCCGCGGGAAAGTGGAGCGCAGGGAGAAGGTGGCAGCTTTCTTCGTTCACAGCTATTTTTCCACCATGTCTTTTGCTCTCATTTTCTTTTCGCTTGCTCTCTCTGGTTTTTACCTCCCCTTTCTGTTCTCCCCAACGACTTTTTTGCTCTCCCCTTGGCTTCTCCCATCCCTCACATTCCTTTAGACGCATCAACATTTCTATACTCTCTCCTATGAGATGAAAAGAGATCGAGAGACCGACGGACGATTCTGTGTGCTCTCTCTCTCTCTCTCTCTCTCTCTCTCTCTCTCTCTCTCGCCGACAGAGTAGAAGTTTTCAGTGCGCGAAGCGCTCTAAATTATTCATGGAAACGCCAGATAAGACGACCGTTTTCCGTACGTGCGTATGGAAACGACGATAAGAGTGACCTCATCGCTGTTTTCTTTCCTATAGAAAGTATGTATTCGCCCAATCTTCGTCGCTCTTCCTTTCTTTCATTCTCTCTCTTCTTCTCTATTATTCTCTTTGCTCTCCTATTCCATTTCTGATATTAGACTCCCCTTATTTAACGCATCATTCCTTTTATCTTTTATTTCTGTTTGCATTCTGCGTTGCATTTATCTTCACCATATCTTTTCTTGTGTTGCTTTCCTATTTTTGTAGATCGGTTATTAATGTTTCTTTTATTAACTTTCCTTTTCTCTTGATACTAATTTTTTTATTTATTATGCATTTTTTATATTTATATATATACTGAAATAGCGCATGTTTTGAGGCTCTAAATAACGAGATTGTTACCATTTCTAAACCATGAAATTTAGGATCCTGAAAATCCTGTTGGTCTGCGGTATTCCCGCTACTTACATGCGTCTAATACTCGTTTCTATCATTGTAGATTAACTTTAATCTCGGTTCAACTTACTTCTCTTCATCTTCTTTTACTTCTTAAAACTAGAAAAAGATAAAAAGTTAGTTGAACCAAAATTAAAATTAAACTACATTGGCAGAAACGGGCACAATTCGAGGTTTTTGTGCACTAATTCGAGGTTCGCTATTACGAGGTTTCAATGTATCTAATTTGTCCATGTTCTCATAGTCTTCTGATGCTACTGGTGTCTGGTAGTACTTAACTTGCTAGTATTGCACCGTTATATTATTTTCTGTTACAATATTGTTCAAACGGGACTTTAGTTTTATTCTTCGTTTCTACTTCGGTCCTTCTCCTTTTCTTAAACTTCTTTTGCTACACCTTTGTCTTTCTTTTTACCGATTATTTCTTTCATCGATTCGCGCTCTCGTAGCAGTTGGATTATTAATGCAAGTAACGCCTCGCGCGCGTCCATCAAAAGTCATTTCTCCAAGCATTACGTGATCCCGAAAGAAATCAGGAGCGGGAGAGAGATAAGATACGTTGTAACGCGCGCGGTAAGTCGAAGATAAATTTCGTAAGAGCTGATGAATACGTTCGTGAGACGTGGATCTCCAGGGAAGATACTCTACGCGTATCTGGATAGATACATTTAGAATTGCGTCTCGAGAAAGCCATGAGTATATCGCGGCAAAAAATAAGGATAATAGAGCAATCGATATTTAAAAAATTTGTATTTATGTTATCGACGTCAGTGGATATCACGTGATATCTCGGATCGGCCATGTACGCGCGAGCATTATATGTCGTTCACGCTAATTGGTATAAATCGAGGTTATGATAAGCGGTATAATGCATCAGCGGTGACACACGAGCTGCCAGAAGAGACCAAAAGCGCGATCCATAATCGACGAATAAAAAGTCTGACGCTTCAGCCGGGCGACAGGCGATTAATTATAAAAACAAGATGGCTCGCGCTATCGAGCGCCTTTTTCCGTCTCCGCGTAACGCCCGTTACCTCCGCCAGACGTTATCGAGCTTCCTCTGTTATTAATGTGAAAACTGTCTTTGCCGTCGTGCTCCGAAGTCGCGACTGCGTCCTATTTCACCGTCTCCTTCTCAACCTCTTCGTGTTCGCGCGCGATGCCCGTGAGAAAGCCGGAAGCGCGGAAAAATCGAGACAATCGCCGTAATTGCGGGAAGTCAACGCGCGCGACAGCGTTGTCGGAGCAGACACAATGGTATCGCCGAGTCCGCAAAATACGGAGCCGCACCGAAAAGATCGCGACGCTCGAGACAGGACACGCTTCTGTATTTCGTCGCTTGTGGTACATCGACTCGTGCGAATCAAGCTCGAATTCACGGAGGACGCTTTGTTGCGCTCGAATCGTCGCTGGACACGTTTGTCCATGTTAAAAAAACGCGGCTTGCAAGAATCCGGTGATGAAGGATTTTTATTTTCTTTGGTACCTAAAATCACACTAAGCAGTTAATGCTTTCTTAAAATAGATATATTAATGCATGCAGTAAGTATATCGATACTATTTGCATTGTGAACTTTTATAATGATTATACACTAAAAAAATAATCAACAGCATTATTTTAATTAAAAATAATTTTGTTAATTCACACAATAACTCCATTAATAATATTATTAATGGAACAAATACGCAATCGTGCTCTCGTTTTGTTAAAATTTTATTTATTTTATTAATGTTATTGGATATGTGAATTAACAAGATTATTTTAAATTAAAATAATGCTGTTAATATTGCATTATTTTTTCAGTGTTTGAAGGAAAAGCAGCTTTTCAAATTACAAATATAAATAATTAAAATACTTATAGTATATTGTATATTGTTTACTTATACATATTTTAAATTTGATTAATTTAGTTATATACGGAAACTCCGGTTTCTCTTCATTTTCTTTATTAATATCCATAGATAAAAAATTAAATAATATATACACTTTATTAAATATACTAGGTTCTTTACAACAAAAATTAAATATATTCTTTATTCTTTGCAACAAAATTTATATAGTGCTACTAGCGATGCAACACGCAAACGTAAGATAATGTGCTGTCTTCTTCGTGAGAACGCTCGCAAACGCGGCATCTTTCGGGCTCTGTAAATCATGCCGAAGTTCCTCATTGTGGGGAAGAAGGGAAAAAAAGAATATGCCCGAATCTCTCGTAACTCAATTTAAATAACGATGTCCACCATCCCATCGCCTTTATAAGACCTCGTCACTCGCGCGCTGCCGATGCGGCATTATGCATGCACGACACACCATTATGCCGCGAGTCCTTTTAATGTCGCATAAATGTGCCGAAGGCTGTGCCCCTTAATATCACCGGAGAGGCGGTATTCCTCGCCCTTCGTGCACGCGACGTGCGCCACGTGGGCTGAAACTTTCGCCACCCATCCTCCACGAGAATGAAAATTCTTGTGGAAGATTGCCAAGCAAATTGCACACGCGATTACATTCAGTCTCCCCTCTCCCAAAAGGGATCATTGCGGAATCGCAATTAATCACAATTAGATATTACAATAAGGATTGGGAAAGTTACTTTGTAAAAGTAAATAATTGCAGTTATAGTTTTTTCTTTCAAAAACTAATTAGTTATCGTTATAAGTTACCGATTCTGAAAAGTACCGTGTTACTTAAAAAGTAACAAGTCATTATTCTTTAATTTTCTTTTTTATAACTTTTGCATTTTAAATATAAGATCATACATTTATAACATTTCTAAATTATTTTATTTACTGTATTAAATATTCTATTATACGCTACATCATTTATAATAAATTAATATATGCACTTGGAATCAAAATTATATATAGAATATTAAGATGCGTTTACGAAATAGCTCACAATCAGTAGATATTCATGTAACATAATTAACTTTTGGTACAAGTTTGTTAGTCATAAAGTGATATCAATTATATGTAGAAGTTCTTCGAATATACTGAACGAATGCAATTTACAAAAAAAACTGAAGAGAAAAAAGGTAGCGTTATGGTAATAAAAAAGGTAGTATTATGAAATAGAAAGGGGGGGAATATAAAATATCTCTAATATATAGTACTTTACACGCATACAACTTTATGTGCTCACATTTTGCTATCAAATTTAGTTCAATCATATCATTTGAAAGGTCTTCAAATTAGACTGAAGTTACAAAATTAATACCAACATATATCTTAAAATTACGTAAAGAGCACACTTGCAAAACTGTCTGCTACCTGCAAAATCGAAATGTAACTTTTACGACAACGCAGTAAACACTAAATAACTAATACATTGAAGAAGTAATTTTGATAGTTACTCTCAAAATGCAATAAATTATACAAAATATCGCATAAATCCTCTTATCTATTTCATAGTTTCCTCCTCTTTCCTTTATTCTGCAACAAATATCTTGTTAATGATATAAAGGAGGCACGGTAGTATCTCGCGCCATGCTTAGCGCCGAGACACTACCGTGTCTCCAGATAATAATTAGAATTCCAAATAAAATAAAATTTACTCAAATATTTAAAAAATCATGATAATAATCATGGTAGGTACTTAATCTTACGTCGTGAAGATTCAATCTGTCAAACTTCTTTTACATTCGATCGCTGATAATTCAAGAACTGTCAGCGCTACGACAAGTTGAGGAAAGATTGACGCTGAATTGGTCAAAGAATCTGTCGATAGAATTAAGATGGAGATTTCACCGAGACAAACTCACCGACTGCTGAGACATCACAGTCGATGGGATCGTCAACACTTTCGTCTTTCGTGAGTAAGAAGTTTTCGGCGCGTAATTAACTACTAGCAAGTAGTTAGAGGCGCTGACGAAACCACTTGCGCCCGTGGAACATTAGAGTCAACTTGCTGGAGAACTTTATCCCTTCGTTCTCGCTTTGTACGAAGTTATCACCACCACCGTATTCGATAATATTTCTGATCCGCTCACATGACCCCGGTTTTTCGCGAATTATCGCGAATTGTTGAATTAAATATAGATGTTTGCTTATAGATATGGCGAGATGCTATTTTATTATTTTATTGTCTGAAGTGCTCCGTAATTATTGCTGAAAATTTTCATTTCTTTGAAATGTCTTTTACATTTATTTAATTCTTTCTTTATCTCTGTGAATATAAAGTCGATTCTTTTCTTAATGAAAAGTTCAAGAAATGCTTGATAAGAATTTAAACATCTAAATCTTGAGCAGCCCTTAGACACTCAGTATTATTATTCTACAATTATTTTATTAATATCATTAATAAAATTAACTTCTTTAAACAATTCAAAACAAACAGTCTGAAGGTTCAATATAGCCTCCAAACGATCAATAATTTATGGAATAATATTAATCACCTAGGAGTCACTTTACAAACATTTTTGTAGTCTTAAATGAACTTTGCTTAAAATTCTTACAATTTGAGAAAAGTATATTTCAAATTAAATAAAAAGAACTTTAGATATTTAAATTGATCATTGTTTATCCTCAGAATACTATTCACTATTTTTGCGGTAAGCAATTTATCGTAGAATAAATATCGATCGCATTGTGATTCATTGTAAGTACGCAATCGTCGAAATTGAAAGTCGGTTCTTCTCTTTACCCGGACGACAGAACGAAAACGATGAAACGAATAGATATTCATCGTAGGAGGCTGGTTACCGTCATTCGTATTCGTCGAATGGAAATTCGGTCCTCGAACGACACTACCTCCGCCCGTCGTGGATCAAAACAGATGGCTAAGGAAAAAGCTGAGCGGATAGGGGAATCATACCCACGTGAAAACCGAGAAATCCGTCGTAATTCGTCCGCCGTCGCAATGCCCGAGATTCATCTAATTGGTATCCAATTAACCGAAATTGGCGCAGTCAGTCTGAGAACCTTATCGTGACTCGAATGTCTTGAGGGCAGATTTTGCTGATTGCGAGAGAGGACGTGCCATTGTTCAATGGTAGACACGGTTTTATCGAACGTCGCTGGAGTATGCATATTGATTCCGTTGAAGCATTAATTTATGCGATTGATGCCATCCCTCTTATCCATGTGAAGCTAAACAATTTATTTATTAAATAGGTAAATAATGTTTAAGAAGAACCATTTATGTATATTACTGTGAACTCTGAGAAGATATTTAGATCATTAATAAATATATAATTATAAAATTTATACTACACTGAAAGAAAAGATTGTGGCATAGCATTTTTAATTGACTGCTGTAACCAAAAATTGGCTGTTGCAGCCAATTAAAAATGCTATGCCATATTTTATCATCTAATTTGCTGCAGCAGCCAATTTTTTCTTCAGTGTATCGAATAAAATTATTAGTTACGGCATTGGTATGTGAAATTCATACTTTTCTTAATGGCAATACATTTTACAAAATTGCCAATTGATTATACATTTTGTTTCTATTAGATTGACAATAAATTATTAAAATTCAATAAGTGAAATATTTGTGAATCTCCGCGGTTGTTGATGCGTAAATTATGTTCTTACTCATAATGTGATAAGGTAAGCAATTCGTAACTAATTAGAACGTATTTACTAAACGAAGTTAAAAACGTTTCAACTCTAGATTCAGTGCGAAAGTCAAATAAAAACTTAGAAGTTCTAGCTATTTTACTTGGATTTATTCTTGGAGTCACAAATATTACTATTTTGTTTATTTAAATTGTAAGAAGTTTCGAACTTTTGGAGCATGTAAAGTAGGAATAAATATTTAGAGAGAACTTACGGTAACTCATACGGAAAATTGAAAAAGATCATCGTGCAAAAGTCCAGTCGAAGTTCCATCGACGGATAGCATCGATGGCAAAGCCGAAAATTTATGAACCACCCTCCCACGTTCGGGCACGACGCGACGCCTCCTTACGCGCGTTCCATTCCGATGATTGCATTCTGAAAACGTATCGACGCCTATACATCACGTCTGTCCCGACGCGGTGGCGACCTCCGGTTTTCCGCCCCCACGATCGGGACATCGCCATTTACATTCGCGCGGCAACGAGGCGACAAGAAACCCGTTGGAATTCCGAGCATTAATTTAATTCTGACCTAATCACGATTGCCTCGCTTGTTCCTCTCCCCTATCCCTATGGACTTCGTTCCTTGGTAATGGCGACGATCGCTGGGGCCCCAAGATCGTGGCATCCATTTCTGTTACGCTCTTGCGAACGACGCTCGAGCGTTTCAACGATCGCATTCTTTCCGTTTGACCGCATTGCGACGGGGCGCACGACGACTATTAGACTCGTACTCAATGCAAATTGGACGCTTCCTAGGCGCACGTCGTGGTTACGAGACTACGGTATACGCAGTCTAATTGCGGCCGACCATGCCCTGATGCAAAGAGACCTTTACGGAATCGTGTCTTTCTCTCTTTTGAATTGAATCTTGTTCCATGAGGGAAAATTCAATGGCGGCAAGAAATTCACGTCACCGATTTAATGGAGACATGTTTAAATTAAGAGAGATATCATGCTGAGAATTACAGCCTGAATAAAGTGCTTGTTTTATGTTCAATTTTTCTTTTAGCAAACGTCTCTTTTTTTGTTCAATTTTTTGCGGTATAAAAAATTTGATAATCGATGACAACGCAGAAAACACGTACAGCGAGACGAGATCCTTTTGTATAAAATCAAAAATTAAGGAAGCTTAAACGATTTACAAGAACATTATATATAAGTGATTTATAAGAAATACCTATATACTTTCTAAATTCTTTGGAGTCTCATTTTAAAGAGTGAAAATTGAGCTAGTTTTGAAAAAGATTGGCTCAATTTTCAATCTTTAAGAATGAGATTTCATTCTTTAAAATGAGATTTTCGAGTTTTAGAGAGTAACTTGTTCTCTTTACGTAGGACTCTAAAAAATAAAAGAATTTTTATAGGAGAATGAAATATTTCTTAAGAAGAAGTAACACGTTTTCTTAGATTAAAATCAAATTCTTTATTATATATAATCAAGATATTATATATAATCAAGTTCTGCTGTACATATACAGTAGAATTATTTGTAGTAAATGAAATAAATCAAAAAAACTAAAATAGTTTGTAAGAACATTTTATAAGTAATTTTGCAAAAAATACAACTTATTTTTCAATTAAGAGAAATAAATCCATTTTCTCTTTTGTGTAATATTTTTGTGTAATTTTTTTAAGAAAAAATAACATGCTTTCTTAGATTACAATCAAGTTCTTTATTATGATATAATCAAGTTCTGTTGTATTACAGCAGAATTATTTGTACTATAATAAAAAAGATAATAGTGCAGCATTTGTCGTGGATGTTCTCACGACAACCTAGATTTCGCGACCGTGTCAACTGGAATCGCTCTCCGAGATTTTCCACGCTCTCGAGCGTGCGACACGATAGATAAGAAGAACGATCATTCTCCGAGCTTAGAAAGTTCCTCCTCTTACTTCGAGATAATATTCATAATTGCTCTACACTCCCTTTCCTTGCTGAACTTTCTTTCGCGGATAGCCACGGCTGGTCGACCAAATTATCCGAGGATCAACGTCTCGATCGTATCATCCTCCCTCTTATCGTTCGTGTTGCTATTGTACCAGCCGTTTCGCGGCCGAATTTGCTCGAAATCCCACCGGCTTTGGCTCTAATCTCGACCCAATGACGCCGAGATACCTCGTGACGTAAACGTTTATTTCTCCTTTTATTTTGCGGTATTTTATGAAACTGCGAAACTCTACGCCATTTCCGGCGAGATTTATTATTACCTCCCCGTCTGACATTGCATTCGCGCTCGCGAGATGTAATAATTAGTCGGCCGAAGTTTCGCGATAACGGCCGGGTATCGGATTTTCGCGACTCAGAAGTCTCTGATAAAACTTTGCTCCGACCGTGGCTCGTATCTCGCAATTATTTCACTTCGCGGCGCTCTCCATAACCTTCCTCAGCGGCACTCTTGTCGAAACGACGCCTCGAGCGAATAAGAATATTGTTTGGCCGCCGATTCATTCCTTCCTTTACAATTCGAAGAGAAGTACAATTAACATAATTCTCTCGGCCGTACCGATAATCATGAACTGTCTGATCGCATTTTCGACTTTTCCCCCGGCACTCTGGCCGGTTTCATCGTCGAATATTATTCTACTGCGGCGAGAGGAAATCGCTAACGAGATGTTCCTAATTAAAACTATAGCCGACTACCCGCGGCGTTATAATTCACGATTAACGACAACCTCTGCTTTCTCGGATCTGCATCGCGAACTTTCAAGATCTTCGGCGACTGAAGTTGTACCGACATGTTAATTTGGTTTTCTCGGTTAAACTTTGCGACGGTTACGCGAAAGAGAGAGTTTCTTGTACCTAATTATTTTATAATATAGTGATCGCGATATCGACATAAATAATCTCATTACTTGGCGTCAATATAATTATTTTTTTAGACTTATAATTTTGCAATTGTTATTAAATAGGTGATTTTTATTTTTAACGACTCTGTGATTATTGCATTTATATTTGAAAAAAGATATTCTAATATGTATTCTAATATTTACTGTAACATCACATTGCAATTGCTGCAATTGATTCTGCATGGAGTGCGTCAGAGATATCCTTCAAAGGTTGCTTGCATGCAAATTGTGCCATAATTGAATTAAATTCCTGGAGTAAATTCCTCATGTTCCAACAGAACAATTGACATGCCTTAGTAATTTACCACGCGGTTACATTTTTTCAGGTGGCTTCACCTGCTGTTTAACCTGGGGGTACAGGTGGTCGTGGGACTTCCCTTAGAAATGGTTCACGGAAGCCTGAGGATCGCCGCGGTTTACATGGCCGGGGTTCTTGCCGGTGAGTAATGTCGTCTGCAATGTGAATTATGTTATGGTACATCTACGATTTATGCATCTATGTTAATGCTCGTTTAACCATCGTGTTTCGCCACCCATCAAACAAAGTTAAACAAAATTCTGACTTGAAATAATTATACAGTTTTGCAAAACTATTTAATATTTGTTTACAAAATTTACTTCACCCAAAAAGATTATACAGACATTATTGTTTTCTCGCGTGTAAATATATTTCATTGTTTAAATATTTATATTTTTTATTCAGTTATCATTGAACATTTTAACGCAAAATGCATTGAATAGATTTTATAATAGAACAGACGTGTAGCTTTTATTATTCGTTTATTATTTTTTAATCACATTTAGTTTATTTCTATTTCAGTTTATTGCTACTTCATGTACGACAATCAGTTGACAGTGTAATTTATTTTCTTTCTATCTCTGTTTCTTTTTAAATTTTTCTCTACCGGATGTGTTTTTGCATTCGGAATTGTAAATGTGTATATAAATGCAAGTCGGATATATCACGAAACGCCAACACCATAACTGAAGTCCAAAACGTCCAAGATATACAGGGTCCTAATTATCCAAACATATGCTCCCTGCTGTAACGAGGTGTTTTAATTAAAATTCGTTAATGTTAATATAAATACGCTGACAGCTGGATAATGAAACAGCGCGCTTTTCATTCGTAATTTTGTGCGTTTTCCAAATAATTGTAGTAACCTGATCTCTCGAATTTTGTCGGTGACAAGCTGAATTTTTTAAAATTTATCACATTAAATGAGAAAATTTTCACCTAATACTTTTCCTTTGTCATATTTTGTTATACCAATTAAGAATTTTAAGCGAAAATATCGCTACTTTTACATCATTATATGGTCTCCTTTCTAACCAGTTTCTGTGCGAAACATTTTTGCATATTTATCGAGACAACAAAGGCAACCGAGTAATTCCGGTAAATTGTTCCATCCCATGTATATGTATGTACGAAATGTGTATACACAGGGATACATGTGCGGGCAAACGTATCTGTATACATCTAATTGTCATTTGCATAAATTCGATTAGACACAGATCCCGAGTTATTAGCGATCATGAAAGTAAAACGTGGCAAAATGGAGCGCATGAATAATTAACTCTAGCCGGACGAGGACAAAGAGGATTTAGGAATTAGATAGGGGCATGAAGGTATAGGAATTTCAAAGTAGCGCGGCGATGTTACTATTAATGAATTAGCAAAAATAGATTAGTCTGTTTTTTCATACATTCACATTTATACATTAATTACAATACAGTACAAAATGTCAAGAAAATTGTATATTGCAGATTCAAATCGATATAAATGTTGTAAAGATAGTCTTAAAAGATGAAACTTGCAAATTACGTCTTGCGATCACTGTATTTTTTAATAGAATTCGAGGAGGTCGTTTACCCTTTAAAATCCATCAGGGTGAATATCATTGTACGAAATAAAATTCTATATAAGGATGAAAAAGCTACGAGAGTGCAGTTTCGTATAAAATATCATGGTAAGATATTTTGAGATATAATAATGTCATTTTACGTCTGATTCCAATATTTTATTTTAGAAATTAAAATTGAAACTAAAAAGAGATTGATATATGTGATTTTTTTGCTATATTTAAATTTAGCTGATAAAAAAACTTGATATATTGAATATTTTGTTGAAACTTAAAAACTTAGCAGAAAATGACACAATTAGATACGATCTTATTTGCTATCAAAACATTGCATAATCAATTCATTTTGTTTGTCAAGTTTAATTTTTGTATAGCACTCACTTAGCGATGCGTCGCCATATGTAATAATCTGACGAGAATAGCTCGCTAGTCATCTTGATGCACATTTTTCGAACACTGAAAAAAGAGGTCTGGTTGCATTAATTGGAATTGATAAGATAATAGTTGAAAAGAGACGAATCAGAATTTTTGATTGAATCTATTATAATTCTAATTGAGATATATAATCAGAATTCTGATTGATGTGATCATAATCTTCTGATGTGACCATATACTTCATTTTCAACCAGAAATTTTTTTTAGTCAGTATACTTTTTGAGAAGAATTGAATAGTCAATACGATATGGGCAAAACACGAACGAGACTTGAGCATCACTTTTAAGATTTAGTCTTCATAAGGATAAAACACACACAAAACAAAAAACGAATTCTTTTCGGGCAAGCAAAGAACACTTTGAAATCAAATTTGCAACAGTAAAAGTTTATTGCAATTATAAATACGAGTAAAAAGAATAGTTAAACGATATACTGGAAGGAGTAATAAATCGTTTATGTACAAGAGAAGTACGAAGACTGCGAGAGTAAGATGTTCCCTCGTACCTTCTCGCGTCGCTACAATTTGATGGAAACATCAAGCTCTTCTGAATGGTATCGACTGCCATCTCCACCTCTTTGTCGTTTTCATATCTCGTGAAATTTCCCGATTGCGCATTTCCGACTGTCTTTGTCTAACCGTTTTATCCTAGTTTTCCCGTTTTCATGCCTATCTCCGTCTTTGTTCGTCTAAAGTCACCCACAAGAATGCGCCGCGGTGACAGCTTGTCTGGGCCCACCGCGACGAGATTACTTCGTATGCATCGCAGTCGCGACGATGTAATGCGATTGCAACGACACAAGTGCAACGGCACCAACATTCCCCGTCCCTTCTTCTTCTCATCGTGGCCACACTACCTTCACGCGCCTTGCATTGATCGTTTTTCTTCCTCCGATCGGCCAACTGTTTAACATTGATCAAATTCTAGCGACAGACATATTCGATTAATCTAAGACACTGAAAAATATTCATTTTCCTGTAAAAGTGTAAAAAGGAATAACCAAGTACAATCTGTGATATCTTGGAATAATCTCAAATATCGCTACTTATTTAAATTAATTAAAAGTGACAATTCTGAAGAAAATGTTAGAAATTTATTCGTAATTATATTAATTTTTATTCAAAATTTGTTGCTAAAAGATTTTATAGTATATATATTGTAACATTTAGAATTATTATTACAATTGTTTCACGCTTTTAAATAAAAATATTTTATTGTACTTTTTATGTTGTTTGAAATTCAAAATTCTCATTTTTATTCTCATTCAAGCATTAATATAATTGGCCACTCGTATATTGCTGCGATCAATTAACAATAATTGTTATAAAATAGCAAAAGTATTTGCCACATTGCATACATCAATCAATATTGCGCCATATTGCAGAAAAAAGAGAAAAAAACGTCGAAACGTAATTGTCGAATTAATAAAGCGCATAAATCAACGTTTTAAATTATGCGGTCGGTACATCACATGAGTGTAAATTATCCTCAGTGCAGCGTGAAATCAGGGGCAGCTTATAAATGCACTTCTCTGGAGTGGCACGGATTAATGTCGTTTACGACATCGTCGCGCTTATTGCTGGTTGTACTCCCTGTCCTCCCTATTGCTCGACCATTTCCACTTGGAAATTTGGACGTAGGAACGAGTAACACTATGAGATAGCGATTTGCCGTCGTATGAAAGTAGAATAAACGATGTATATACATAAATTAATTGTATTCATAAAGTAATGTATATATATATAATTTATTTTATAAAAACTTTATTTTCTGATGCTGAGAGTGAGAATAGATAGTCTAAACATTATCACTGGAAAAAAAGTTTGGTTGCATTAATTAGAATTCTGATTAAATACTAGTATAATTCTAGTTAAGATAATCAGAATTTTGATTGATATGATCAGAATTATCTGGTTCGTCCAGTTTCAACCAGAAATTCTCAATGTAGAATTTGATGTAATATGATATTTAAATGTGAAAAAAATATTATCTATTTTAATTTCTAATTATTATGTGAAATAATATACGATTGTTTAGATATTCAGATATCTTAATTAAAATTCTTTTACGTTGAATGTCAAAAAGTCGTGTTCGAATAGTAATGACTATTTAGCTTTATCGTTAATCGATTGACAAATTGTTAATGATATCTGAAAAAACTAAACTCGCGAACAACAAACAAACGATATCAATCTGCCGAAGTCGTTTATTCTTATTAATTCTGTCTCGTGCGATATGCCGTATCGCTAGCGAGCTATAACGAACGTTTCACGATATATTTACAGTTTTTTTCTGAGGAATGGATACGGCTTCGTGTCAAAGCACCGTCGTCATTGTCGTCATCATTATTGTCGTCCTCGTCACCGTCGTCGCGGCGCTGTCGAGTCGATTGCGTGACATTAGCAATTATACGACGGTATTTGCATGTCGTACGACGCGCCTCGTCGTTCGTATGCACGACTGCGTGTGGCCAGTCCCCGCGCATTAACTAGACTCGAAGATAGCAGGGGACGACAACGACGATAGCGCACCCGAGTCTCCGACTCCAAGAGTCGATACTTTGGCTTTTTTTCTTTTCCTTTTTTCGCGCGCCTTTAACTTTCCTTTCAGCACGAGATCGCGTTGTCTCGACTCGTTAGAGTCTCTATCCACTTATTTCTTTCGATCATCCTGGAAACAACGGGAGTTTGACCGAGGAAAACTTTTTAAATTGAGCAACGAAACACGCTACGTGGACGCTAAGTTTATGAGGAAATCTCATTGAATTGTCGTTGTTGTCGATAATAATTTTATTCTGAATCTTTTTTATATTATTATTAGTTTTTTGTTTTTGTTTTTCCTTATATTTTTAAGTATGTGTTTATACACGTTTATTGTTTATATATGTATATATATACAATCTCTATATCTTTCTTGTTTATTTTTTCAAAATGGAAAAAACTTCGCAGTTAATTTTGTCGATATCGGCGCGATTGTGATTACTTCTTTTCGAGAACGCAATACAGGGTTTCCTAAAGTACGCGTCACGCTAATTCGCGAAAGAGTGCAATGATCAGTTTCACTGGAAATAAAAAAAGAAGAGGACACAAGAGGGTGACGGCAGTAAAAGCCGTTTACACTACATTTTAATCGCGAGAAATCCAAACGCGCTTTGTACAGCCATCGATGTATAGTTCCGCTCTTCTTGCTCACCTTTTTGTGTATGCGTGCAAATATATTTGTGTGCGCGTGTGTGTGACACGTATATTTGAATGCATGTATGTATGCCACTGTGTGTTTTTCTCCACCCCTCCGACAGTTTTAATATTTTCAGCGCAAAAACCCCGGCGAACGCGGCCTGCCGCCATTGCGTCAAAGGGATATTAAAACAACGGGACGAAATGCGGGATGTACAAAATGTTGATACTGAACGAACTCCTCGCTTTCGATCCGAAATTTTGCGTGTCGATGATCGCGCTCAGGATGCCGAAAGTTTCGCAAAAATGCGCGCGCGCGTGTGTATGAGAGAGAGAGAGAGAGAGAGAGAGAGAGAGAGAGAGATGAGAGAGAGAGAGAGAGAGAGAGTGAGTGAGTTGGGTACGAATAGTGAGCGCGCTGGAAATTTCAGCATTTTTTTTTTTGAATCACCGCTCTTGACGAGATTGAATGCTCGCAACGTGAATTTTTTATTTTTGAGAACCGAGTGTGGTTATCGTGGTGGACATAACTCCATGGAAACATTAATCGCGTTGGATTCGAATAAATGATTTCGAGAAGCAACCTACTACATTAAAATGAAAATTATAATTATGTTAAATAATTCATTATAGGAATGAAAAACTAAATGAACTTTAAAGAAGAAAAGGTTATAAATGCCATATTTTCAAATTTATTTTGTTAAAAATGCTTTATATATTAAAGTCAATAATATTATAAAGGACTGGTAATATGACGTAATCACTTTTTCATTCAATATTAAAATGTTATTACATTTATATTATATACATTTCCCAACGGTTCTGTAATAAACATCAAACCCAACTCTCGATGATATTCTATTATCGAATTTTTCGTATAATTATATACTGTAAAATATTCGACAAAATGACGAATACTAAGAAAATATTTCGGGCGATTATTTTTTTTACTATTATACAATTAAAGATTTAAGATTTATAATGCATATAAATAATTTTAATACAATTGACCGCATAAGAAAATTTAATAATTGGGTAATTTAATCTAATATTTAATACATATTGCACTCTTTTTAGTGATTGCGTAATAAATATACCGCGTCCATACCTTTGACATACATATTTCATTAACAATACAATTATATACTGTGACTGCGTAATCACATGCGAACATGATATCGTTCCCTTATTTAAAAAGTGACATCTTAATATATAATTGATAAAAAGTGACATCTGAGATAATTAAATTTAAAAATTAAGAATATGTATTATAATCATAACATCTAATTTTGACCAATTATTGGCGTTCTTTATACTTAACATAATATCTTTTACAATATCTACACGTTTTGAATTGTGTTGTTTTTATAAATAAAAAAGTCTTCTACAGAACACATTTAGAGTTAAAACAATATTGATGATCGAAGTTTGAAAAAGAAATTGTTTTATTTTTAATTTAACCATTTTAGCTAATCAAGATGAACACGAACTGTTGATGATATTTCAAGTTATGTCATTTTTTATCAATTATTTTGAATTCATTATTTATAGGATATATCATAATTACAATAATATATCATAATCAAAAAGATTTTTTAAGGGTTGTGAAACGAAGATGATAAAATGACATAAAAAAATAATTTTAAAAAAATGATAAAAATAGTTTTTCTCCTTTTCTGAAAAATTTAATTTTTTTAGTTGTGTCACTTTTGAAGTAAGGGAACAATGTGTTTTTTCTATCGAATGATGCAACGCTAGGCAAATGTTTAATAATCATTCAAGGCTGAAAAATTTTTCCGACGTGAATGAACGGATCACTGTAAAAAGGAAAAAGAGTTGTCTCGTCAATGTCGATCCTCTCATATTCCGTCGCTGCATGAGAAATCCCGCTGCCATAAATATCGCGGCCGTAACCATAAAATTCCGACGGCTTTTCGTCCTTTTTTTACCGTGCTTGGAACGTACTTCACACATTATATTTTATGCATCGGGTTACGTAAAAACGGCGACGCCCGTATGCGCTGCGCATCGCTCGCATGTATACGCACGAGGCATACACACTATGTTTTCTGAGTGGACATGATATTCATAGCGCATCACTCGCGGAGGTTCAGTGCAGCAAATGACATTATTGCATCGATGAAAATAGCGATGGCATATCGATATGGAATCGAATTAAGATTTAAGTCTTTTAATTTTTTTCTTTTTATTTATTTTGTTTTAAGATATCTTGATTTACAAGAAAAGGACAAGAAATGTAAATTAATTATTAATTTCATAATTTCACTGACTAAATGAAAAAATGATGTTAGACTTATTGGATGGTTTGTAAATCATAATCAAGATATATGATTTTGTTTTATTCTTTGTGATGAAATTTTGATATAGCCACTCATACGAGTAAGTCTTCTAGAATTTAGGGTATTCTCATTGTCTTAATAAATTTTATATTTAAGTTACTTAATAAAGTAATTGTAAATTTTTAACAATGAGATTAATTATGGTGTAATCTCTCAATTAATATCGATGTGTCAATAACTTGCAGCATAAAGACACTGTCGAAACGTTCTGTGTTTTTAATGATATCACATCTTTTTGATATTATATATTAAAGTGAAACCTATTGTTTTAAAATATAACTTATTTCTTGGCCTTTTATATTTGTAAATTAATTGGATAAGATTAATATACACGGTGATAAAAATTTTTGGCGACAAAGAGGTTTGTGTGTTTCTTAAATCATTACTTAGATAGCAAGTTGATGTCATTTGTCATTATTTTGACGTCAAAAGGCCTTGTTACCTATGTAATGATTTAATAAACATAAAATTTTGCACAGAAAAAATGATTTTATTAAAGTATCAAAAAATTTAGCTAAATACAGATCTGAAAATAATTTTATTGGACCATCAACATATTTGTATAAAAAATCTGAGTATGATAAGCAATGATTCAAAAAATTTTGATATTTTAGCAATCAACTTGAGCATTCTATATAATTATTTTGATGGCCCAACAAAATTATTTTCAAATCTGTATTTAGCTAAATTTTTGAGATTTCAGCAAAACCGTTCTTTCTGTATGGCCAAACTTTTTTGTCATCCTGTATAATATAGTTGATTAGTGTTGCAAATAGTTTACTACTCTATTATAATTTTCAAATTTTATAATCAATAGAAAGCAAATTCGAGTGAACTTCTTTATTCGATAGTACAGAATGTGTTTTTCGGTTTGGAGTCCATCGCTACCGATTTCCCTCGAGTCGTTCAACCCTCGGACGCCTGTCATGCCTGGTTTATACGGGGCTTAGAATTTTGTATCGCGCGTAGGACCAGTGGCGTAACGGGAATAGGAAAAGGGAGAAGGCCTCGTATTTTGTCCCTGTCCTCTCTCTCCATCGCCTTCCATTCCCACAGCCTCTCTCGCTCGAGAGCTCTTTACGAATGCAACAGCGCGCTTGCATTCGCCGCACCTAACAGTACGCTCGATTTTCCACCTCCCTCTTCCTCCCGTCGCATCCTCTCGCACGATAATCGCCTTTGTTTCTAGGGGGGTTGTTCGTGAATGTCCTTTCTTCGTTAACAATTGCGGATTAAATTGTTGGATATCTAATTGGCGCCTGATTGACATCGCTAATACCGTTCCATATTGTGGTTTATAGCGAAAACCCGCTATTGTTTCGTTTGTAAATGATGACAAGCAACAGCGATTGCAAAAGAGTCAGCTTTTTACACGAGTAACGAATGTATGATTTTGACTGCAAACTCGATAGACGTGCAAAATAATCGTGTCCATGTGACATAAATTTCTTCTTATGTTAGCAACCCTACAGACTGTTACTGATCATGTTTGATTTTATTCCTTTCTTTGCTTCAGTTCCAATTGGTATGATTCTGCGTTGTTTCAGTCTGGATTAGTAACTTGAAGTGTTAAGATTTGTGTGCTTGTAACGAAAATAGAATATTTCATCGCTTAATATTACATAGTGATATATCATATTTTTTGAAAAATTTAGCAATAATGCCTACGATAAAGAAAAACTTGCTGAAGCTTTCCGTACATTTTTGTAACATTATCGTCAAATTTTATATTGAAATTGCGTAATATCGCACAATGATGTGTTACCTTTGTTTCACAACGTAAGCAAAGTTTCAGCAAATTTTTTTTATCATAGCATTATTATCGAATTTTATATAAAAAAAAGGTATATCGCTGTGTGTGATATTACGCGATATTACGCGATTCCATTTTTGTTATAAGCAATATAAACACACCTTAGTACTTTAAATTGCTATTTCAGATTGAAACAACGTACAGCTATGCCAATTGAAATTGAAGTAGAAAAAAAACTAAAATTAAACCTGATAACGGGCTGCAGAATTGCTAATCTATGAAAAAAATCAGTCTCATTGCTTAATCATGTATTTTCTTAATTTTTTCATTTTCATTAACATATTAAAATAGTCAAAATTGTATATCAATAGACGTGTATTAATTATCAACGATACAAAATGTCGTGTCTGTTAGTGATACTAATGTAATAAGAGACAACTTTGCTCCTCGCTCGCACCATATTTGTGATTAAAATACGAAGGAAACGAAGAGGAAATTGTGGAAACGCGTGCACGGAGCCTCGACGCGAAATAAAATGCTTCGCTTCGTAGCGGGGTAGAGGAGACAGGTGGGAAAATAGAACGAGCATTTTAGAATGCGCGCGTGCTAGGCACGTCGATGCATTCGTAAAGAGCCCCTCCTGGAGGCGAAAAACGGATGAGACGGCCAGAATGAAATTGCTGGAAAACAACGAACGCCGGAGGTTTTCTTTCGCTGCACAGAGAGAACCGCTCGATACGCTCTCGCGGCGTTAAAAAATTAGTAGTTAACCACTTAAGCGAGACGCGAGCCATGGATATGGGTGTGTGCTCCATATCAGTGCATTTTTGCACGTTCCTTCTTCCTTTTTATACGGGCGCATTTATTCCACGCGTTCTGGAACGTTACGTTCCGACAAGCGAATTTCTACGATTTTGCATGCGAATTATTAATCATCAACTAGGTGCTAGGTAAATTAGAAATTCTTCATTATTCTTATTAGCATAATGTTGAAGGAAATATTTTTTTGTGATTAGAAGCATGTTTTGTTATATTATACAATTACATAAAAAATTTATGTTAAAACATTAAAATATTTTTAATAAAAAATTCAAAATATTAAACTCTTCTAAATTTCAAACCTTTTAATCATTTATCAATCAAATTATCATGTTTGTTATCGGTGTATGCAAAATTTGCTTAGAATTGGAAAGCGACTGGAGTTTTATGAGTGTCCACATCTCCGACACTTTTCATATCGTTTTTGCTATTGGACACTTCCTCCGTGTTGGTTTCGTTGCACCTGTTGCACGTCGTACCGTTTGGTTCCAACAGACTCCGCTATTGGTGTCAATGAGTCGTTAATCGACGATATTCTGTACACTGAAAAATATGTGCGACACCTTATCGCGTGTTAAATCTTATCGCGGCTGGTCGATAGAATTGATTTCTTTTAAAGTAAGTTATTTAGGCTTTCAGAGTCTCTCCCTCTCTCTCTCTCTCTCTATATATATATATATATATCTCATTTAGGTTCTCGTGACTTTGAGAACTTGTGGCAAAAACTGTATAAAAGAAATTAGAATGTCTTATTGAAGTTGCAAGATACAATTTCTTGTAAATTCTAATTCAGACATGCGTCAACAGTAAAATTCCCCGATATATTCATAACTGGACGAAGTTAGTTGATCATTGTTGGACAGGCTGATTGCAGCGGGTTGTAGAGCGGGTAGATACATGGATAGAGCGACACGCTGTAATCATAAGAGTAGGTCGCGAAGACATTAACTCGCGCTGGTGCTTCGTGTTGGCAGACCGCGTCGACCCACTTCCCTTCCTTTCATGCTTTCTTCCTTAAGGCAAAGTCGAAGGCACTAACGAAGGCTCGGATGAATTTCATAACCCACGAGAAGTCCGCGATGACTCTATTACGCTTCGCAGCTTCTTCTTTTTCCTTTTTCGCTTTCTTTCTTCCTCGCTCTCATCCTCGCGTTAGGTTGCTAATTTTCACAACGCACCTTGCTGCTACCTTGTTTTTATCTTTTTCTTCTTTCGTATCTGCATGCAGTATATGCACGCATACATTTCCTATACAGTCGCTAGAAAGCATATAGAATCCTCGTTACATCCTTTTACGTGCTTACTTTTTTTTAGATAGATTATACCTTGGCGATCGAAAGTACATAATTAATTCCACGAACGTTTGTTGCAATTATAAGGCTAATTTAATCGTGAATATGGCGATACCGTTTATTTGAAGAAAATGTAGCAAGTGGAAAACTAAAATGTAGTTAAATCAGTTAATTTATTTATTATCTGCAATTCTCTCAAAAATCACGATGAAAAAAATTAGAAAAACTGATGAGAAGAAAATTCCAGTAACGGATAGTTAAGTATTTCAATTTTGAAAAACGATAACAGAAAGTTCTTGCTAATGATAAGTAATAATTAAATGCTAAAGTGAGTAATTGCTGTCAATCAGCAAAGTATCGATTTGTTAATTTCGAGCGTCGAATAAACTATTCGTGCTATGGCTCGTTTCCTAGTCTCGGTTAGGTAAATGACGGTAAACCGTAAATACTCGCAGCATCGTCTAAGTTGGACCAAGAAGAGCGAATGAGGGGAATCAGCCGCCTCTTGAGCTAGTATCCGTTAACTCGAGTCAATTACTACAACAGAGAACCATGGTTCGTCGTGCACAGGAGTAAAGTGGTCTCTCGGCGTGCTTCAACTTTCAATTAACTATATGGCACGATGATAAACAGACGGGCGATGACAGCTGAGACCTTAAATTTTCTCTTTTATAATCGTATTACCGCTTTTGCAGCTCAGTGACATTATTGCATTATATTACGTTACGAACATTGCACATGGCAATAAATCACTTCTTCTTTGTCAAATGTGATTTGGAATCGTTAATATAATAAATATTAGTTATAATTTATCATCTTATTAATATATTCATAAGAATTACACTTTTATGTCTGATATTTTGGTAATCGTGTAAAGTTTTATCGGTTTTAATTGTTTTTGTCTCCACGATAGATGCAATTGTATCTTTGGGCATTGGTAATATCGGTGATTGCTGTCGAATAAACTAGTAGTTATATTGTGAGCCATCTAATTCCATGCGTCTCGAATAATTGCTCCCTTGTTTCGATTGGATGTGACTCAATCATTTATTAAGCGGACGCTAATAATTCATTGGGTAATTCGGAGCGTTCGCGAACTCGCACGAATTGATGTTTGCATCCTTAATGCATTTCCACGTCGCTCCGGTGCACACCGGCTTAGACGCGATTTGCGCTTTGCGGAAACTCCGTGTAGGTAGTTTACGAAACAGGGGCGCTTCGCATGGCTCCCCCGTGAAGGCTGCTATTGCTCGATGTAGGTCGCGCGTTAATGACCAGTGCGTAGCGACGAGTTCAATTGAATTGTCGGTTTCGCAAGAAACGAGGATGTCACGCGTGCGAAGTTTCGCACAATGCGTATGACACAATCTTACGTTTTATTCGCGAGTCTATAATTTTAAAAAATTCATTTCCTCGAAGAGAGCGGTCTATCTCTGAAATTAAATAAAAACAATGACTTCTGACAATTCAAATAACAAAAACGGATAAGGGTAGATAATTTTCATCTGAAATTATCTGGAGAATATATGTTTACCTGCTCTCCCTTTCTCTCTTTTTCTCTGCGGCTTAATTAGAATTAAATTCTTTAGTTTTTCATGCGTTTATAATTCAGGAACTTTCAATGCCTTGACATGTTTATCAGAGAAGAATGTACTGCAGTTTACGGGAAGAATTCATATCTAAAACAGAACACGGGAAACATCTCGTATATCAGCGGCAGATTAGGAACGGCGGCCTTAATAAATCGGGGCAATCTCGTCAAAGTGGACACGACACAACGTATTGTCCGAACCGGCATTCGTAATTTAGGACGGATCAAAGGTAGGTCGGATGGTTAAGGTTCGCGGAGGGCGATCGGTCAGCAGGTCCCCAGGTGTCAGGTGGTACCCGGCCGCTTCAGACCCGCCGAATCACCAGCACCCGGCCAGTCGCCACCATTTCCACATAGGAAGCGACTAATGTCCTCGCTCATTTCCCACGATATATAGGCGAGTGCCGCATCGATTCTCGAAGCACCATCCGCCTGCCCGACGCGATATTAATGTTTAACTAGCGCGATCGTGTGTCTGATACATTACGGTTGCTCCCGGGGTTGAAATTGTTGCGCGCTGCGCTACACGCCCTTTCCATAATGGTACACGTTGCGCGAGTACGAGACATGCGAATTGCAGAATTTGTCGAAATTGTTGCGCTGCTGTTATTGCAATACTATCGTGCATCGAATTGTCTTCTATTATTGGCTCGGTGCGTAATTGGAATTCTATGTTGTTCGACATTTTCAGATATTTGCGAATTTTCAAATTTACCTGAGACAATTTTTGTATCGTAATTTTAATAAAGATTATATAATAAAAAAAATGTATTTTTTTGTATGTACTCGTAAAGGACAGTTTTACTAAAGTATCTAAAAATTTAACTACGCTATGTTAAATTCAAAATGTCAAATATTTTTTTTACCTAATTTGAGCTATCATTTTTAGTCATTGATATAGGTCGCTACTATCCGATATATCATTAATTTGATTAACAATCAAGTTAAATAATTTAAATTAAATAATTTAACTTAAGAAAATTAAATTTGATTCAAATTTAGTTTATTATCGACGATGTTTATATACGGACGATGTTTATTTTGAAATTAACCACAAAAATCGATTGATTACATTTTAACACAGACGGAAATTAAAAATAACAAAATGTCATTTAACTTAAGAGATTGAGTTATCATTGCTCCTTTGACATCTAACAGTATGAGTACAGATCTAAAAATAATTTTGTTGGACTATCAAAATAAGTGCGTAGGAATCTCAAGTATGATAAGCAATGCTGTAAAAAGTTTTGACATTCTAGCAACAGTTTGAGTCAACAACCTCCTACATAATTATTTTGATAGTCCAACAAAATTACTTTCTGTATCTAGCTAAATTTTTAGATATTCTAGCAGAACCATTCCGTTCGTATAATCGTATATCTAGAAATATATGTTATATATTGATTGGATTCTCATATGCCTGATATATTGATTATTTTTCGTTATCACGCGTCTTGAACGCGTTACAACAAACGTTATTTCCTACAGCCGTGGGCAGTCTGTCGAATTACGGGTTAGGTACTTGGAGACAGGCTCCTAATTCCGCTTCTAATAACCAGGGCTAGTTATAAGCGCCCGGAAGCACTTTGTACTGTCAACCTTGCGAATCGACCAAATGGTGTCCGTGAACGCAAATATTTGCGATAATACAAATTATATTGTTATACCTATATTAAAGAGAAAATAGAAATTTGTAATTTTATATGTACATTAAACGTTTCTGGCATTTAAAATATTGCGAAATTTTAAGAGATTTTGTTTTTTTAAATTCTCGATTATGTTAAAAGAGAAGAAAAGGAAAATTTTCAGAAATCGGGGTGTATAAGCCTCATATACTGTATTGCAATTCCTATGGTACTCGTTTTCCGACAAGCTTTTTCCACGTTACTCGTGGAGCAACAGATGTTTCCGAACAAATTAAAGGAAGAGTGACAAGGACAAGAGGGAGGAAGAGAAAGAGAGAGTTTTTGGCGTCGTTAAACTGAAGCGCCGCGCCGTGCGAACTTTCCAATTGTTGAGAGTGAATATTATTCTTATTTTATTCGCTGAAGGTGGCGAAAGCGGAAAATTCTGTCCGTACTTCGCGGTTATTTGAAAACGAGCTTTCCCAGTTCGATAGATAATGACCGAAACTCTTGAAATTCAGAAAACTCGGGAAGCTCGCAGTCTTATGAGAACGCTCGGTTCTCTCTTTTCTCCAAAATTTCGTTGATTACATAATTCCGAATATTTGCGAATTGGAAAGTAGATGGAACAATATAATGGTGTGTGTAAAAAATATAATTTTTACTGCTTCATATGGAAAATAATCTAGTTACAGAAAACTTTAATTTGCGGTTTTTCGAACTGGAATACTTTCACGTGATATTTCAGTAATAAATTAGCGATATACTGGTTGTCTACAATTAATCATTATTGTTGACGTTTAGAAAAATGGGAAAATGCGCTAAATCGTTGATCCGGAAAAAACAAAATGAAAACGTTTGGAACAGTAATTAAGAAGTTATTAAGAAGTTATATTTGTTGTGGTTTCAGGTTCGCTGGGCACGTCGGTATTCGACACGGACGTGTACCTCGTCGGAGCGAGCGGAGGCGTTTACGCCCTTCTAGCGGCGCATCTAGCCAACGTCCTTCTGAACTATAACAATATGGAGTTTGGGATAGTTCGGCTCATCGGCATCTTCGTCATCGGTAAGTGGACCTTACTTCCTCGATCGTCGGCCCGCAACCACCACAGCCAATCCTATCTACCTTCGACCTGCTAACTCGATATCTCCGATCGAACTGCTTTCGAGAGCGATCACGATTGACCAATGGCGCAGACGGTAGTAGACATTTAATCATGCCTGTTACTTGCTAAAGGCTTACAGAGAAATTATTAGAATTTAAATAAATTATTACAATACAGGGTAAGATGATACAATTTCGAACGAAATAAGATTTTAATCCAATTTTTGAAATTTAAGTTTGAGTTTTTCCTATTTGATATCCTTCAATATCCTCAATACAATGAGAAAGTTACCAAAATTGAATCTCGAAAATTGGATTCAAATTTTATTTTGTTCGGAATTATATAATATCATGTTCGAAATTGTACCATCTTACTCTACAAACTGTTACTTGATAAGTATAACTTACAAATATTGTTACGAATTCACGTAATAAAGAATTAATCCTCACTATGGAAAATGATTTTTATAGAATTATAACGTATTTGTGATGTAAATAAAAGAGGATTAATCTTTTATGAAAAATTTAAAAGAAATAATTAAAAGCTGAGAAGAACAGTTTCTGAACGATACTTCATCAATTTCCATTAGTCTCTTTATAAAGTAGTGAAGACCTTCATAGTCGCGAATTTGCAGACACGTCCTTAAGGATTAAGATGAAATATCTCGGACCTCCGAACACAATACAATCTCAGAACTGGGCGCCTATGGCGACGTAGTGTAATAATAGCGCGATATTGGCAAAGACGTAGACTCTAGTATCGAAGACCTGTATAGCACGTAATTTAACCGCCACTGTACGTGCACATTATCTGGTTCTAGTGGCCCTAGAGTCGCCTCAAATTCACCTCGACGGAGCCTCTCAAGTCTTCAATAACCTTGTTTAAGGGGTTGATTACCGTCAGCACGGATATCCGCCGTCGGTTTCTCCCTCTCTGTCTCATTCTCCCCTACTCGCACCATTCCCAATATATCCGCATAGTTTCTGTCCGCGGGTGGTAACAGCCCGGGCCCGTTCCGATCTACGCGCTTCGACTTGGATTACATCGTAATCCCAGCACGAGAGCTTGACGGGTGAAGTAGAGCTTGATCGATAAACGCGCTCTCTCACGATGTGGAAGCGGGTCATCCGTTCAGCCGCGAATGCAAATGACGCTCTCGCAGGAGTCTGCGACGTGGCGAGGTGTCTTCTGTCTCCTATAACATCTTAAGATGCGAAGAAAGTGCGCCACTATCAACTGCAATCAGAACTCTGTGAAGGAATGAGAGAGAGAGAAAGAGAGAGAGAGAGATTTGAATTTTCATATCTTAGTTAGAACATTTCCGAATGTTGACAATTCCGTTTAATTAAGGCAACAGATTTGAAAATGGGATTAATATATTTTATTTGTTAAATCTAATAGTCATATCGAATTTGTCGATTAAGGTATCGTTTTAATATTCTTTTCGCGATTCACTTTTATTTACTATCATCTAGTCGTTCGATTTCCTCGCGCTTCATTTCGATATACTTTTCCTGAAATTTCAATTTCCGCTTTTTTTCCCCGCGATAAGAGCTGAAAAGCGCAAGGGAAGGAAAAGCCATGAAAGCCGTCGCTATTTTGAAGTTTTAATTAAAAGATAGGTGTGCTCGTGCTGTGATCGTCGCGAAGAATTTTTGCCGACATTGAGATTGTTTGCTACAAGAAGAACAGGTAGTTGGTCCGTCAATTTTTAAAACAAGCACGATGTCGACACTCATGTTTATTGAGTCATCAAGCTCGCACCTGAGTAAGCCTGGTTGAAAATTAAAGAAGAGATGCGGTATTCAAAGATGATGGAACAATAGCTGGTTGGAATGCATCTCGATGAAAAAAAGGAGAGAAAGTTGGAAGGAATTAAATAAATTTTCGCGTGACGAGGAAATTGCAATTTTAATTATATAGATAAATGTAATTTAGATAGAGAGAGAGAGAGAGAGATGGCGTATAATTATTAAGCGAAGTCTACGGAATAATCGTATATTGATCATGATTAATTTTAATATTGAAACGGATGAGGTCTACAAATTACTGAAAGTGCTTCAGATATAATAATGTATAACCCAATATTAACTAGCTAATATTAACTAAGCTTTCATCTAACAATTCCATTAAAATTGGATTATATAAGCTGAAACGGAAGATAGCACAGAATTGGTATAGAAATGAAGGACATTGCTTATGATAAAAAAAATACGACAATAGCATATTATATAATGAATATATAATATGCTATTATAGATATACCGATTGCAGTCGAGAAAATAAAGTTAGGATAGCGGATAGACGGAAAAGCTTGGAAAGGGTCCAGTTTTTATTACTTCAAGAGTTGTATAACTCAACCTTACTATCCAAGTTAAACGATGGCAACAACGACGTAAAGAGATCGCGTTTGAAAACAGAGAAAGAAAACAGTATAAAGGATGTATATCAGAATTTGTATACTTCCTCAAAGTTTTAAATGTCTCGATAAGTTTAAAGTTCATTTCTCGTTAACGAAAATTTTAAACTCAATTGTAGAATTACTAAATGTCGAAAATGAAATATCTCTTCATAAAAGGATAATAAAATATTTTCTTCTTTATATCTAAATTATATTAATTTAATTGTAACTATAAATTAATTTATAACTCAGTTATTAATTATATTTTAGTTTTTTTTGCAGTTTTGGTATACAATATGTACAATAATTATAAAAATTTTAAAGAACGCTATAACTTTATTAAAATATAAATCTCTTAGAAATGTAAAACCTTATGAATTACTCATAACGTTTATGAGAATCTTTAAAAGAAATGTAATAATTTGCATTTGTTAAGGAGATAAAAAAATTTTCTAGAGAATGTGTGTAGGTTCGTAGAAGATGAGAATACTTAATAGATTACGAAACTAAAGATGAAAATCCGCACACTACAACTAACGAAGAAGAAAATTACTTACGGGAATACAACAAACTTACATAATCATCGACGATGGTCGCAGACGTAGAAAAAAAGCCGTTGCAGGAAGGAAGCTGCAGGAAAGCTCTTCTCTCGACGACACTTCGAGAGCTTCTCAAAGCTTACCGTCGGCTCGGCTCTTCGTGGCATCCTTACTTTTTTGCTCTACTCTCTTTCGCTCTACTCTTCTTTCTTGTTTTTCTTCTTGTTCCTCTCGTGTTCTCCTTATCGCTTTACTATGCATTTTTATCTGTACTTTCAGAACAGACAGCTAAACAGAATTTTTAAAAAGTATATGCCATGATAAGCTCATTATTCCTTTATTTTTATTTTAAATTAATCTATTAATCTATCTACACTGTTGTATTAATACCCTACTAATTGTAAATTCTATTAATTTGAAAGATAATAAAAGTAGAATCTGATTTCGATTTAAAATTAAATAAATAAGACAATTTAAATTTAGATACACTGTTAAATCTATAGTGTCAAAATTTTAATCTAATGTAAGTCGCCACTGCTCTTATTCAATGTATCATTATTTTATCCATTGTTTTAGTATAAAACAATTGATAAAATAAAAATATATTGAATAAGAGCAGTGACGACATAATAGATTAAATTTAACGCTATAGATCAGTGTAGATAAATTTAAATTGAGACACGCGTGGAGAAACGAAATATTATATATCATGCGTAATAATTCTAAACAGACAGTAATAAATATCCATGGAAATTTTAATATTTCTGATTGCAGCCAGCGCCGACGTGGGCTTTGCGATCTACGACAGATACGCCGCGGAACAGATGGGTCCGCCAGTATCGTACGTCGCCCACCTGACGGGCGCCCTGGCGGGCCTAACGATCGGCCTCCTGGTACTGAAGAACTTCGAGCAGCGGCTGCACGAGCAGTTACTCTGGTGGGTTGCCTTGGGTGTCTACGCCGCCTGCACAATCTTCGCGATCATGTACAATCTGATGCACCCCGACTATCCATGACGCGAGGTCAGCTTCGCGTACGGCCAACCGAGGCACACGTAACGCGAAGCTGATCGCCCTTGGAAGAAAAAGAAGAAGAAGAAACGAAGGAAAAGATGGGAGAGACCGTCATCGAGCAACGTCGACGGAGATTTTCAAGTATCCCGAACTCTCAATAACACACTAGACCGTGAGCTAAATCGTTCCCAAAACACCAAAAGCGAAGGATACGTAAGGAACGAGAGTTACGCGACGGAGTCGTCGACAGTTGTTCTCCTCGAAGAACGTGACTTCGATCACTTTCCGTGCGAAAAGGATCGCGTAATAGTTTCGTAGTACATATATTTTCTTCCAAGCCGGCCTGTTCGCGCGCGACAGTCAAGAGAGACAGAGCGCTTGTCGAAAAGAAGCGACAAACGAGCGAGGAAATATAATTTATTATTGATTAAAAATTCTAAAACAAATGAGAAAATTTTGAACGGAAGCAATAATAATCGGTAAAAGCAAACGCGGTATACTTCCGGAAGAAGAAAGAAACGGGAAGAAGAAAATTGAGCGAATGTTCTCATTACGTTTCATCTTTCCTGCTTGATAACAGTAGTCTGCGTTTGCCCTGCAATCCCGTGAAAGCTTCTTAAACGCAACGTGGGACTACTTCATCACGGAGGAATGCGGGCAATTTTGTGAACGGTGTAATCATAAAAAAAACCAACTGTTAGACTCGTGTTCTCCTGCCATCAACGGGACAAGGAAACGTCATTGTAGCAAGATGGGTCATCTTGAGCCACGATAAAATGTCTTCGCGTGTCGTTCTAGAGAACGACGGGGCAGTGCACGGGAAAGTTACGGATAATATTCTACTTCGTCGGTCTCCGGGAAAGAGGAAGTCGCGTGATCGCGAGACTAGTCATCCAATCCCGTCGTCGCGCACTCTTCCGCATTCTGAAGAAAAACCAAAGAATCGAACTGGATTTCAACAATGTCGGCTAGCCATCCGGGAAAAGTAAAATCCTTCAGGAAGGAGGCATTTCTATCCAAACCTGAACAAGAGGAATTCTCTCTCATGGCGTTCGTTTATTTCCGCGTAATGCTGGCCGCAGTCGTCCTCGGAAAAACCAAAGAATCATACTCGGACTGTGTGGACAACGCTTGTTGTCCTTTGTCACGTTGCTGAAGAAGTTTCTTTGCTCGGTGACGAGAAGCGGAAAAAAAAGGAGATGATGATGATAGAAAGAGAGAGAAAGAAATGGAACAACGGCGAAGTAAAGCAACAGAAGAGGTAAAGAGGAAACGGGTGGACTTAATGGATCCTTCGCGGTCGATGAAACATTGTACAAATGACCGCGACGGAGAGGTACGAAGATGATGAAACAAAAACCGCGGTCGAGAAAATTGGTAACCATCGACGTTCCTCTCGAAACCCTCTCGAAACATTCGACTCGCGAGACGAATTTCGTGGACGTGGACAGAAACGTAGAAGAGCAGAATGCGATTTGATGATGAATTCGAGCTTGATGATGAAGAGCTCGTGCCGGTGGAAGATTTTTTTTTCGAAAGCGATGAATGATTAGCCGCGAAGAAATTTTTGCAGAAAAAGGACAAATTAATAATTGATCGCTAATTCGATAGTGTGAAGAATACTGTTAATCGAGTTGCGCAAATAATTGTGAAGTGTTTATGGAAAGTAATGTGAGTATCATTTATAAAACACAGATCTTTTTTTTACATTACATCCGCTAGAAGGCCCATTTGTGATGAAGATACTTCGAATTATCACGAAGATATCCTAAATTAATTAGAATTTATTTTATATTTCTCAAATTTTTGTAATCATTCACAATTTGACGTTACTACTATTTTCTATAAATGCTTCACAAATGTGCACAATTGTCGAGTTTATGTATTATTTTTTACGACGTGTGAATACGCGATAATCTCAAAACAAAGATCGCTGATATTCGAACATTTATCATCGCATATAGCTAGATCGATCACCATAGGAATGCAAATTCCAGTCATATAAAATTCATCCAAATAGCCGTTGCATTTTTTCCAGCGTTGTAAAAACTCTAGGAATCGACATGATGAATGCGTGCAAAAAAAAAGACATTGTCAACTTCGCTTGCGAAAATTGAAACTACCTACGAACGCAATGCCGTCGAAATGCGTACTGTATCATTGTAAAGAAATACTATTTGATATTGCAGAAAGATAATATTTCGAGATAAGCATTGGACTATCATTTGTGTACATAAATCAAGCAGCGTTTACGCATCGTTTCGACGCGCATTGCAATTCGTGCGGTTGTAATTTTCGTGAGAGCTCTCGCGAACTTTCCGCATGATGGACGTAATAATGTGCAATGCAACGGCGATCAAGCCTATGACAAAACAACATTCGGCCGATCTGCCGGTCGGTTTTCAGTCTACGCTTTCGATAGCGACCGCTCGTTAACGTCCTCGCAAAATCCCCCTGACGGCGCATCTGCCTGCGCGCGCGATCATTAACGCGCATTAATTGTACACCATTGTAAATACCTGTATATAGTATAGAGACTCTGTGTGTGTTTTGCGTGTGTATGGAGCACAAGTAAAGAAGAGAGGCGCGAGACAGAGCAAAGAAGAGAAAATAAGAAGAGGAAGGGAAAAAGAGAGCTCGAGTCGGGTCACAGTCTAGTCGTTTCGCGTCGTTGTCGTAAGTATATATACATATACAAATATACATATTGTATTTAAAGAGAGAGAAAGAGAGAGAGAGAGAGAGAGAGAGAGAGAGAGAAAGAGAGAGTGAAGAAAAAGCCGCACATTCTCGGGAGAGCACACGCTTAGTGTAAATAGTCACACGCGAGACATATGTTCCTCACCTTTAATTTATCATCGTGTCATCGTGTTTTCGAAATCAGATCGTACGATTGCCGCCCGCGTGACTTGCGACCTAAACTGTGTCGACGATAGCTGGTATTCTCTATGTTTAGCGTTCATTCGCGGCCTCTTCATGAGCTGTCTAGACTGGTATTTTCCCAGCGCGTTTAGCCGCAAACATGATTGTTTGATTTCCATGGAGAGAGAACATTTATTTGATATATCTTCGCTACATTAAACAATTACCAATTAAATTAATCAGCGATTAATCTACAAATTGATTTCACAATCACGAATTCAAGCCCTTCTAAACATTACAATGATATAAATTAGTAAAACGTTCATTTTTTTTAATTATTTTTCTTATTATATAAGAATTTAATTTATTTATTAAATAGAATTTAATTTATTTATTAAATAGAATTTAATTTATTTATAGAATTATAAGAAAGTAATGTATCACTGATGTCAACTGAGATTACGAAAGGGCTTGTCTTTGTTCACCTCGGAATATGGAAAGTCTTAACTTTGCTTGAGGGCTCATTTAACGTTGAATGCACGGTGACTGATAAAGTCCAAAATCAGAAGCTAAACGTGGCGCTGAACAAAGTTCGAATACTGCGAGCTAAAGTCTGTACAGTAGTTTGGATAGTGTCGCGGTATGTGTCTCTCTAGTATTTAGTTTGTATAGGTTGTTCGTTTTGCGAGGTAGCCCGACGCACTGCCTGTTTTGTAATACGACTTAGCGCCGTGCGCGCCTTCGTTTCCTCAAAGTCCGCCGTTCAACACAATTTGTGTGTTACATAAATTCCGTTAAACGTTATTACCTACATTTTTCTATACTTTCTCGCGAAATGCCGGAAGAGAAAAAACGCGTTTGATTTCGCGTATGTGTTCTTGTGTAATAATTAATTAGCGATTATACTGTCATATTCCTAGCGACGGCGCGCAAATTTATAATTCCGCGAAATCCTATATTTATTTTTCGTAAAAAGAGAAAACCAGCTGTGTTGTCCACGAATCCCACGTGTACGAAGCCCAGTTCTTTCCGATACTTTTTTGAGTCTTTTCCTCGGCTCTAGGAAACCCCACGCGAGTGCCACGGGATGAAATGTGAAATCGTCAATTAGTCGACGACTGAAAATTATTTTCCTATATTTACGCGATTTAAGGTAGCGCGTTTAACGTTCAGGAGAAAAAAAATCGAAACTCTGCCCGGTAGGTTCCTCATTATTTCAACGGGGATCAAACTAATGTATTATTATTTATGTTGCACTGATTGTAGTGTAATAACGCTAATATACGATACCAAATAATATATAAGATTTAGTATGAAACAGTAATATATTATATTATTTTATTAATATTATTGTTAATACTATTGCTATCGCATTTTTCGTGGCACCAAGGAAGAAAGCAATTTTTAATGCTGGTGTGTGGCATGGCCTCAATGGCGTAAAGTAGTCCTCGGAAAACAGAAAGAGCGCCAAGAGGACGCGAATCGAGCGCGAGCGAGAGATCAAACGAGAGTAATTAACGATGCTAGTCAATTAGTACCCGCGAAGGCAGCTAACGCCAGATCCTAGCTTAAGGTACGACGGCTATGTAAGACGCTTTAAGACGATGAAAAAAGGTCGAGATACCGATGACGCTGAGAATGAAGGGTGACGCAAAGAAGAAAGAAAAGAAGGAGGTCGAGGGGTCTAAGAAGGTTTAAGGATTCAAGAACACTGAGAGAGCGAAAAGAAGACGCTGAAGAGC
>NW_017257416.1:1186348-1251652 GCF_001594055.1 Mycetomoellerius zeteki | reverse complement strand
AAGGTGGTTGCTCAAAAGAGTCGAGGAGACGAAAGAGAGCTTCGACAGTTGGTTGGCTGGCTATGTCAGTCGACAAGTGTGTACTTGGTGGAAGAATGCAAAAGGGCAGCAAAAGCGACGTTCCTAACAGTGGGCGGTCGTATCGCACACGTGCACAGCTCTATAGATGCGGCAATTATGATCGAAAGTACCGCACATACGGGAATAATGCAAGTATTTTCAATCGCCGGCGGAAAAATATATATTATTTGTTATAAACAAAACCGAGATCGTTTTTCATAAATTTTATTCGTACGATTTGATTACATATTTTTGGATATACAATATAACTAATAGAAAAGGATTAAAATAATTGATTAAGTTGAAATTAAATGCATTAATATGCAGAGAAATAACTTATTTAAGTAACTTACCGAATAAATCACGCGAAACAAATTAAGGTTTTTATCTTCTGCGCGCATAATTGCCGTTAAGTCAATAAATATTACTTCTGTTGTTATGCAAATAAACATAAATTATTAAACGCAGAGCAAAATTATTAAGTTTATACCGATTAATCGAACGTGATTTTCGTTATGTATGTATACACAGCCTTGTTAAATATTTAATTCGATTTGCTTCATAAACGTGGCAACGATTTGAGTTCTTTTGAAGTGGTCCATACCTTTCATAATGCTCGATCGATTCGAGCTTCCGTTAATTACCATCATTGTTAACGATAATTTATGCATCGATGAAATACAGCACCAGTCAAAAAGAGCTGCTTTCCCCAGGAAAATCGAACAGGTGTCGATCCGCTAGTTATTAACATCCAACGGGGAAACATATAATTTAGATACTTCATACAACATTTATGGCATATGATTTCCATTTTATTAATCCACCGTCGGGTTAAATGACGATACCAAAGAGCACGCGCGACACATAATTATTTACACACCCTCGTAACTCGAATGTGAGACTGAATTATATGTCGTCCGAAATCCCTCGTAAATAACCCGCGTAATGTGTATACTTAAATACCTCGAGATGATGCTTCGTCAGTTATACACCCAACGGCGTGGATTGAAATCGCATGAAGAGAAAACACGTGCGTCTGAGTGATCCTTGCCACAGCATGATAATTGCTATTACATCGACACTACAATATTTTGTTGCCTCGGCGAAAGAGGAGATCACCTTGAAATTTTTTTTCGACATCCGAGCGATATTGGAGATATTTTCATGAACGCTCTCATTTATGAACAAACGTCAAAGTCTCAACGAACAAACGTCAAAGTCTCGGAATCGAATTTTCTTATCAGCACACATCTGTCACCCTTCCAAAAGCGTCATCGGATTTCCGGTCCGGGGTGTCCAGTGAGCCCGAAAGAAACGAGGAAAACAATACTGGGAAACGGCATCTCGCTCGAAGTTATCTGGACTTTAATTTACGCTCTGGCACTCGATCCGCGCCCGAAAGCTCGAGCTTAGAGGTTTGTTCGCGTCGCATGCTCCAACATGTTCCAATATGCTCCTACCATAGCTTTTACTCACTCCAACACGCTTGATAGAGTGAGTAGGAGCTATGGTAGGAGCATACTGGAGCATGTTGAAGCTTGCGACGCGAACAAATCTTACGTCACTATACCTTCTTTTTTTTGTTTTTTTTTGTTTTATTTAAAAGAGGGCGGTGCACACTTTGCCCGAATGCATGTACGAATTGCGTGTGCGTGTGCTTGCGTGTCCATGCGTGTTAAAGGCTTTGGCACATACAAAAACTTAAGACGTAAGACTTAAGCAGTAAGGAAATCAACATGTTAGATTCGCTACTGCTTACGTTAGTGGTAAGTCCACAACCTTGCTTTAAGAGGCCTTAAGTCGTAAGGCGAAAGAGATTAAGTGGCAATAATTTCTGTCTTTAAACTGTTTTTGCGCAGTCTTTAGGTTTTAACCGTTAGACTTAAGCAAATTAAGCAAAACCCAATTCTTACGGCCTAAAAGCATAAGTCCTGTGGCCGATATATTGTCATTTACAACTTAAAGTTTATGGCTTACGGTCTCTTAAAGCAAGGTTGTAGATCTAGCCTTATGGTCTTACGATCTCTATTGTAATTGGTCGATTCGCTTACTGCTTAAGTCTTACGTTTTAAGTTTTTTTTATGTGCCATGACCTTAATATTTAAATCAAATGGATATGCGCGAATATTATGTTTGTCCGCAACGATCGAGGATCGTGAAGTCTACGATGGAGCGCAATGATTAAACTCATTAGCTTAATTCGTACGTATTTGTTCCTACTTTAGTTAATTTTTCTATAATTCTGTGATGTGTATTTAAATGAGTGTACTGCAAAATTACGTTGCTATCGATTCTTTGATATATGTATGATGTTCATCTTTCTCAAAGCTATATGGAGAGAGAAATTTCATAGTACCTTTCTCTACAGAAAATTGTTTGATACGATACTATTCCGTAGGCAAACTCTCGCTTTGCCAGTCGCTTTTATAGTTTCGTTAAAAAAGAATAAGCCAATGAGTCAAACGTGTTGAACTTATCACGATTCGGACATGTGAAACGAGTATGCTTATATAAATCTGTTATGTATCGATATACGTCAATCGAAACGATCGCATAATAATTTAACAATTAATTTATTATTGTATTATATATAATATATAGATGTTGTTGTAATTTAATTAATGTGAAAGGGCGTGTAAGTCGTGTACAAAGTGGACCGAGAGTGCGTTAAGAACTGAAATATTTTGCCGGATTTTAATATTGTATTTCGTTTTTTTTTTTTTGCGCCGCGGTATCGAATAGCTGAAGCGATACATAACGGGTCCAGCGGAAAGCGGCGCGTGTTTTATCCCGTACCGTTTTTTTTTTAGTCCTCTGACTATGCGATCTTCGATCGAGTGATTAAGCGATCGGCTGAAAAGCGCGATACGTTAATTTTTATATTGTGCGTGTCACTAAGTAAGTGTCACTGTCGTTAAGTATTATTTATTGGTGAAAGTGGAGGCCGTACGCGTCCGTCCGCGGAGAAACCTCCCAAGTCTGTCTGTTCGTCATTTCGTTTTATTTTTAATTAGCTCTCTTAATACAGCAAAGGTGCGCCGCCGCATCACAGACGCACCTGCGACCCCGGCAACACCTGCGACGGTCGACAATTTCGGCGAGACCGGCGTTCGCTTGGGATATTTTCTAAAATTTCATCATTAACTCGCAACCATATTATTAGCACTAAACTTATATTAATTTTGCGAACGCGTGCAAAATATTAAATGTCGTAGGAATTTTCCTAATTAGTCCTATACAACATAGAACAATTATTACGAACGGAAAACATATATTATAGTTAATACCGTTCAGCAAAGATATTTTACGTTTACGAATAAGTTACAATTGGTTTATCAACTTTTTGTATGCGATTTTATGTAATAAATGAAAAATACGACCGCCGTAATTGATTGTAAAATTACCCGAGTATGTAAACTTAAATTAGTGAATTAATCAAAACAATTGTCAGAGAAATTTGCGTTCGAACGATGAATACGATTTAATGTGAAACTGCGAACAATTTTATGTAAATATATTCGAGCAAGTAGTGGTCGCGCAATTTCTGTTCTGTAACTTCGAGATGCCCGATCACGATAACAATACAAATCCAAAGACGCGCAAGATGGACTACACGAATACACAACAGATTTAGTAATAAAATAGTAACGTTTATAATTTATATTATATACGAACAGTCACAACTGTACACAAGCCAAAGAGGTGGAACTAGTAAAGAAGAGACAGAGAGACAGACAGAAAGAGAGCGTATGTATGTGTGCGAGAGGAAAAAAATTTTCAGGCATTTAATATTAATTGTCTTCATCGGACGTCATTATTCATCAAGACATCGCCATTGTCATTCTTCATCTTTTATCATTGTCGATGAATTGATTAATTATTCTTATAATTGTCATCATTATTGTATCATTATATATATATAAATATATATATATTGTACAAAACGTGATAACTACAAATCCTCGCTTAGATAATTCGCATAGTAATTTTCTGTACACATTCGCCGCGGCAGAAGAAAAATACAATGGTATTTAAAAGATTCAATTGATATTATTTTTTTATACCTATGACCAAATAGAGCGAATTTTGTCGTACAAATGTAGAACTAGACTGCAAACTACGAAAATTACACATTCTTTAGCAATAAGAAGATAAAAATTCGTCAACTTTTAAATCTGTATCTCAACAGTAACGATTCTATGAAAATATATGTCAATTTGTTACTGTTGAAATAAAGGTTTTTAAATATTAGACAACTTTTTGGTGTTTACGACATTTCTTATCCTTTCTTTACTTAACTTTTATTTTAAAATCTTTTAAAATGTAAAAAATATATTTATACAGACTGTAGCATTTTATTTTTTTAATTAAAACTATATATATAAAATTTTAATTTATTAAAAACTTTGTTTTTTTGTTGATTTGCAATTAGATAAAACGCCATCGATATTGTATATTATTATAATTTAACAAAAATTATTATTGTTATAATTTTGTTAATATCAATGATTATTGCCTTTTACAAGAATATCTTGTGTATCATTTAAAAAAAAAGATAGTAGCTGCGTTCCGTCATTCACTGCAAATACTGAAAATATCTATAATTTACGTTACGTATACTATAGATTTTTTTTTACTAGTGGTGTATACCGGAATACAGCCAGTGAAAAGTAGAAATCTACCTTGTGCACTGCGTTATCGCCAGTCGATTCAATTGTTCAGGAAGGTATATGCTATATTTTGAGACTTGTAGCGGATAGAGAAGAGTCGTACCATGAGCGAATAGAATTTGTTTATCGACAACTCGTGTATCTGTCAATACTCCTATCAATGCAATATAAACTTTAATCTCTTTAACTTACTTTTTATTTATTTTTTAGTTCTAAGATTTAGAAAAAAAATTTTTCAAATCAATTTTAAAAATCACAGAATTTTATTTTTTTCTTTTATATATGTATTATAGAAATGGCTATGACATCACAAGTAACTTTAAACTGACAAGATATTATCAAAGACCAATAGAAGAGAAAAGCCTGAGAGAGTGGACGTGCCTGCGTTTTCAATGGTGCCCGTCTACTGGCGGCTTTATGTGCACAAAGTGTACACATAGAACTATATAGCCACAAATATTTCCGGCGGGTAATACATCTACGATCTTTGACTTTGTTCCGTGTTACGGACATTATTTAATTTTATTCAGTACTATGATCACAGAATATAATTGCGCAACAATGCATTATAAAAATAATAACTAAAAATAATTTAAACCATAAAACATTAAAGTATAAAAGAAAAAGCGTCAAACACATTAATAGTGTTTCTATGCAAAATAAACACTAAAAAATGTAACGAAATTAAATATAATATTATAATTTATTATTATATTGAATATTACGATTTATAGATATGTATATGTACTTAAGATATTATAATGTTCAATATGATTTTTATTTAAAGTTGCATTAACTGATCGTACAAGATCTTTTACCGACGACTCGGAATACTTCTAGCGCCATGTAAAATGAAACTTTGTGATCAGCTGTGATGGTACAATCCTCAGGGACTCTCATCTGTGAGTACGAGATGAGCGTCCCGAAATACGTACCCAAGTTTATCCTGTATAACTAAACTATCCTCTAGTCTCTTGGTGATATAAATAAATAGACACATGCATATTTTAATTATTCATATCTACTTGGAAACATGAGAAATTAATGATATCAATTATAACTATTATATATAATTGACTAGTACTATTAATTATATAATTGGAACTCAACTTTACTCAAACTATATAAAAATTTTAAAAGTGAAATTTTTTAGATCAATCTAACAACTTTTTAAACAATTTTTCTGATATCTATTGTTACTACATTTTGTATTTTATATTTTGATAAAAGAGTTGTATTTTTAATTAATTATATAAATCTAAAATCAAATTTGTTATTGTAATATTTTTTTGAGAATATATAGGTGGAGAATGAAAGGTGAGGATTTATATAAAATAAGTGAAAAGTGCGAAATAATTTTTTTTTTATTTAAGGCTCTTTGTTGTAAATTCTCTCTCAATAAAATGAATCAAATTTAATTATCACATTTTCTTTAATCTTACCACTCGTGAAGCCATGTTATGTGGAAAGACTCGATAAGTATGATACCGTTTACAGTGTCTTCACAAACTTCTATCTTCATTAAGTGCACGCGTATTCCATGCTTTTTAAACTGAATTTTTTCGGAAACAAAGCCTCGGACGAAAAAAAGTTTATTCTTCATTTTTACTTATTTTTGCAAAAATCACGCTTTGTCTGAGTGTATGTTTTTCTCCTCCTTGTACATTGGATATAATGTATTTTGAATTTTTAATACTAACTAAATAATATCTGATTTATGTAAGATTAACGTTTATTCATAAATGTACAGAGACTGCCAGCCAAATTTATATCAATAAATACATGTACACAATTAATTACTCTCTTCAATGATACAAATTAAACAAAGTATAAAATTATTGAATTTCTTCGATACGATGAGTGCAGAAAGAGCGTAGCGACGAGACACGTTTGTTCAATTAATAATCTAGCAACACATTTTTTTCATATTTGAAACTTTTGTAAGTACAATCGCAATAAATAGATACATTTATTTTCATGCAAATATCACGTTAAAGCATCGAATATAAGTATAGATGTTGAATTAGTCGCTGTACATAATAATAAAAACTTGTCATGAATTTATCGCATAATTTACTGATTCTACACTTTCGCTTTTGTTTGAGACTTTTAACATTTCTAAAAAATTCCACGTTTATTATAATTATTAGAATGTAAATTATAGGATGTAAATTAAAAGAATTATATTAATACACAGAAAAAACAGTTTTGCTGAAATATCTAAAAATTTAGTTGGATACAGATCTGAAAATAATTTTGTTTGGAATATCGAAATAATTGTATAGGGCACTCAAACTAGTTGCTAGAATGTTAAAACTTTCTGCAGCATTGTCATCAACGCTTAACGTTCTATATCATTATTTTGATAGCCCAACAAAATTATTTTTATCGTATAGATCTGTATTGAGTTGAATTTTTATATACTTTAGCAAAATCGTTCTTCCTGTGTATTTTAAGCGCATGATATCCTATAAATCCTTTTTTTCCTATTTTATTGTTTATGAAACAACGAGAAAAGACTAAAGACACAAAAGCTTTACACAGTCATAGAAATTCAATATAAATCATACAAAAATTGGCAGTGATGTACGAATTAATAAAAGAAAACCCATAAGAATAAATTACAAAATTATATAATCCTAGCGAGCTTTTATTTCGAATGATACAATTAGTCAAAAACATTATATAAAATTGTATTTTATTGTGCGTAAAATATAATTATAAAAAGATATCGTAAATTTTAGTTACAGAAATATCATGAAATTTCTTTTTGTTACATCTAACACGTTTCTAAAAAATTCTCTATGATTGTCCGAAAAGAATCGCCCGCGTCCCTATATTTGGCACGTGTCTCGTCGGCTCCGCGACGGGAAGTACGGAAGGAAAGTGAGTGTTGATATGACGCTGATGGACGATCGCGTGTTCACCACGTAGGTGTCGGCTGACCGCGATCGCTTTAGAGGCGAATACCGCGATTGGTGCTGGCCACGTAGTTGAGCAACTCCTCAGAGTCCTCGCAGACGAACGGTTTCTCATGATAACACGCGACGTCGTGCCAAGCGATGCCGTCGTTGTAAACGTTGTTCAGGACGGACAAGCAGGATTCGTTGGTGCCGTTGATGTCATACTCAGCATTATCCGGCTGCCTGACCTTCTTGTGGCCAGTCTGCGACCACGGATTGAAGCCCCAACCGTTTGGCGCTTGGTTGGTGGGTGCCATCTTCTCGCGATTCGCCGACCAGAACCAACCGTACAAAGACTTGGGCTCGAGGTCGCGTCGGTTCTCGCAGCCCTTGAAGTCGCAGAGACGTCCAGACGTCCAGATGTAAGGAACATCGTCTGAGGGGAAAAATAGATTTTGCATGAAATCGATTGCTCGTCGAAAAGGGACTGAAAATATTTTCGACGTAGATTTATAATAGTAACCGTTAAATTAGAAATTTAATTTATTTTCCGTAAATATAATCCAATAAAGTTTGTGTAATCAAAATTAACTTTAAACTATTTAATAAACAACTACATTATTATATAGCCATTATATTAAACATAATATTCGAACTTTTAACTCTCGCGATAACTTTTACTACTATTTAAAAATTAAAATGGATTACAAAAGAAAAAAAAGCATTTTTAGATATAACAGAGATACTCTGTAATTTATAATTTTTATTAAATCAAAGCATGATTATAGAGAAATCACCCTAAACTGTAAATCAGTATACGGACTGCGGGTGTAAAAGGTTTACCAAGCGTATAATTAAACGAGAAGGCTGGTCACGTATTATTCTTAAGCGAAATCAACTCGGTACCATCTTACTTTCGCCGGACTGTAAAAAGATTAATGCACCGCGTGATGCTGTTATATAAAAAGATGAGAGTCTCTAGCCTCAACCCACTTCAAGACCCCCGCATTACCTTGAAAACTGTCGTTACACTCACCGACTAGCCTCCCACGTCGTGATGAATATCGTTCATGATGAGCAGGTATCATCACAATTATGATAATTGCGGTTAGAGGCGACAGTGAAATCCGACAAATGTTCCGGCAATTTGTATTAATTCTTGGTAACTACTTATTCAATTTCTGATCCATGTGATTGACATTGCGGTTTCTAATTTTTCTAGTCATTGATTAATTTTTTATTTTTCGATTAATTATTTCTGTTTTAATTGTTAAAGTAATTAAGTTGTCTGCGTCATTAGAGGAATCTTTGTGTCTTTATATAGAAAAAGATGAAAAATAAGTTAAACTTAGATTACAGTTAATTTACATTAATGAAAACTGGCATATTAATCGTTTTTTCTAATCGAATTTTAAAATTTAATTTTATGAAATAAAATTAAAAATTATTTCTAATTATTATAAACATAATAATTATTAAATAAATTAAATAATTAATAAATACAATAATATAATTGAAATAAGATAAAAAATATATCATAGTTTGATTTATAAAAAAAATTTTCTTTAACGGTCGGATGTATCGATAGCAATTACAACTTGCATCATTCAAATTTAACAAACCATTTTAATGCTAAACGAGGAAGAAGCAATGTAAGTAAAAGCAGCTAAGACATGTAAAACCCTTCGATCGATTAATTACACTTTCGGTTCTCGGATGCGCTTAAACGCATCGCGCTGCAGCCAAAAGGTCGTAATGAAAAGAAGGAAAGGATAAAGGGAAACATCGTCGTTAATCATCCGAATCGGAGACGCGATGATGTTCCACGTCGGGCTGCTTATTTCGAAATACTGCCGAATGATTATCTCGCATGGATGAAAGTTGCCGTGGTAAATCGCCGTGTTGGTGTCGATATTTACGACTCGCTACTATCGTCACAGATTGTACGCCGTGTGAGAACTTTCTAAGGCTATTCTATCAAAAGGACCAGTGGATTTACCCTTCTCGAGTGAATTCAAGAATTTGTACTCCCTTGTTCGTATTCGACAGGTTGCAATGCGTTAATAAATTACAGGTGAAATAAGAAGAACTGGATCCGATAAGCAATACCTTGTGTTTGTTATCGATCGAGAGATGTAATCAGAAAATGGTATTCTATTAAATATTTATAGGTCAAATTACAATAATTATGCAGTTTCTAGAATCATTTAATACGTAAATTAGTCTCCATTATAATGGTAGATTTAACCGATTATGAAGCAATGCTTACAGATCGCAAACCTAAGAATTTCTCTCATCGTGAATAAAATATTTTTTAAATCAAATAAGTAAGAAAGCGTCATACATGGTCGAGACTAAATATTGATAGGTAATAATATTTTTTATGTAAATTTGGAATACATCTTTCAGTTATTTAAACTGTGCGCCGATTACTGTCAAACTTGCAACGTAATCACAAACTAAAATAATCTCGCATAAATTAAATTGATCGTTGATTTGAAAACAATAATAAAGTATTTGATAATAATAAAACATTTTTTCTTTCAACGAAGATGTTTACTAAAATTCCTTTAACTGCAAATACGACCTCATGCTGCGCTTTTCTTTGTTCACAAATAAAACGAAGTCGCTGCTCTGTTACTTCGTCCTTCGATTATGCATTGATCTCTAATTTGCAATGTGGAACAGTAAGAATGATTCACAAAGGAACGAGGCGCGTATACATACGTCGGCACGTTTCATGAGAGTTCGATCGTTGCGAGATAAATTATACTTACTCTGCTGGATGAGCCTGAAGATCATATTGTTTTCTTCTTGAGTTTCTATCGAAATGAGATCCATGCAGTATTCTCTGCAAATATTTCTAGCGTCTAACCAATCCACCTTCTGATTGGCATGGGCCGGTACATGCCCGCTGTAGAAATAGTTGTGCCCTCGGAAGTTAAACTGCTTCGGCCCTGTAAAGTGTTTTATTATATAAAATTATTTTAGTATTCTATTTCTGTAACTATATCATTTTTTTAATTACTTATTTATAATTCAAGCGAAGAACGAATGATTTTACCGAAGTATCTAATTATCAATTTAATTAGATACTCACTAAATTCTTTGAAATGTCAATCTAAAGAGTAAAAATAACCAGTTATGAAAAAGAGTGGTTTAATTTTCAATCTTTAAGAGTGAGATTTCACTCTTCAGAATGACATTTACTCTAAAAGTTTTAGAGAATACACACTGACCCAAAAATAATTTTGTTGAACTATGAAAATAGTTGTGCAGAACGTTTGAGCTAGTTGTTAAACTGTCAAACTTTTTTGTATCATGCTTGAATTTTTTATACATAATTATTTTGATACTGCAATGAAATGATTTTTAGATCTGTTATTTATCTAAATTTTTAGATATTTTAGCAAATTCGTTTTACCGTGTGTTATATACGTTATTTCTGTGTTATATACATTATTTCCAATAGAAGGTGAGATTCGAGAGTGGATAAGAATCTGAAGTAGCACTGTATCGTGTCTATAAATGTGAAGAGTATTAGCTTCCCTATTATCATCGTATTATTTATGGAGGTGTCATTCGAGGCTTTGCAGAAAGAATGGTAAATCGATGATTATATCAGATCTCGCAATTGCGCCTTTCTTTTCTGTTAACAGATTCTCGATTTAACCGGTGGTTAATAGTTCAGGGGTCAAACAGCTGTTGCGATAGAGTAATCTGCAGATCTATACTTTCCGCGACTGAACGTGTCTGGCTAAAGTCGACCGACTCCACTTGACTGCAAAAAGATCTGTTTTATCTACTTAAAAGGTCGAAATATCCTTACAGAAAATATCCTTTTCAGAATTCGTCGACTATCAATGTTTCTTAAATAATTAACCTCATCAAGCGCGCCTCATAATAGTATATTAAATGACTATTTTTCCTCGTATCTCGTATTTTAATTCGTATTTTTATTGGCATCACATATATAGTATAAATTATATTTTGTGTACACAGAAAAGAACGAAATTGCTGAAATATCTGAAAATTTAGCTAGTTACAGATTTGAAAATAATTTTGTTGGATCATCAAAATTATATGTAGAATCAATGCTTAAGCATTGATGACAATGCAACAAAAACGTTTTAACGTTTTGGCGAGTTTAAGCATTCTACATAATTATTTTGATAGTCCAAACCAAACTATTTTCAGATTTGTATCTAGCCAAATTTTTAGATACTTCAACAATCATTTTTTTCTATATATTTAATAAAAAACAAAACTTATATGTCCGAACCTTTTTCAGAGAAAAACTATAGATACGTGAATGCCAGAAAGGAATGCCAATCAAAACAACAAACAAAAATATATTTCTCGATCAATGTTGCTTTCAAAACATGTGACGTGTAGTAAGGAAAGGAAAGCAATTTATATAATATTTTTCCATAAATTTAAAAAATTGGCAAACAAAATACGTATGTTTCTTTGAGTTACGAAAAAATGCTTAATAAACTTAATTGAAATCTTCCACGGTTTCATGTGTAGCATTCTCTACGTTGCTGTCGCATCGATGCAGTCCGCTATTTCTCTCGTACATTTCGCAATTTTCTCAGAGTTCTTCCACCAAACGCTACCAGGCACATGTTTCGTCCAGAGTCTCAGTCGGGACCGCTAAAATTAGCGCGTTGTTTTATTCCGCGGACAGGGAATCTGTAATCGACAGCGGCACAGCGGCAGCGCGTCATTATCATCCGCTTTAAATGTCAACAGTCTTACACTTTTTCCCGGTATTTATGCAGGTATGCCTCTCCCCGTCGACGATTTACGACGTGTGTCTCATTATGAGCGCCTAACGCCGTATTACGAAACGTATACGTGCACATGTATTATCGGGCTGCGTTACAAAGAGCATCTCTCTTTCTCTCTCTTTCTCTTCCTCGCGCTGTGACATAACGTTTTATATTTCGTTGCGTGTACGATCCCCTCGCCGCGCTTTTTCTTCATCTTTTTCATCCTCTTTTTCGAGTGACTTCTCCATTCGTTATGACATTCGTAACATATATTTCGCCGTTATTACGATGACGCCAATATCGCGCGATTTTACGCGGTTTTAAATATCTGAGACACACATCTCTTCAAATATGTTTTTATGAAAAAAGGTTCAAGAGAGAGATTTCAAAAATTTAAAGAGATTAAAAAAATTTTAATTTTTAACCTATTCCGTCAATAAAGACGTTCTAATGAACAATAATTTACTTAAAAAGTTTTAAAATTAGATTATACTTTATTAGAAATAAAAATTATTATATTATATATACAGTATAGAAAAATTATTATTTGCGTAAAATAAGATAAGTCACTATAATTACAATATTAAATATTTGGAAAATATTTAAAAATACTCCTGGATACACATTAAAATATGTGACAACATTTCTTCCATGATTCAGAGAAGCAACAAATATATATGCAAAGTATACGATTAATATTTAATGCTGGTTAAAATGACTAAATTTATATAGTATCTTCTTTTTTGGCAACTTGTTGACTACGGCCGCGGCGTTATGTTAATTGAAATTTATTACACGGCGTTGTATGTGTATTATGTAAGAGATAGCCATCAAATTTGAATAAAACGATTGAGTCGATTGTATCTCCAAGCATCTCGGCGCCCTTTACATTTTACTGCTTGCGTGTCCTTGTCCACGTACGTTTTCAGTCAATTGATGATTTCGTCTGGTATTCGTGAGAGATTCAACACGCTAATGTTAAAGGTCGATAACATCAATGGCGACTTTACAAGCAACCGCTATTTTTTGTATCTGTTTTGTACCATTGTAATTTAACAAACGGTTATCCTTATTGCCGCTTTTGTAGTCTCGGTCCATTTGTAACAATCCACAGAAGAACATGTAGCTCTCTCTGGATATCTTGTCTCTTTTAAAGAACAGCTGTAGTTTCATACAGCTGCACGGTAATAATTTAAACAATCTTTCGCAAATAAGTATTGATTTCTAATAATTAGATTTCGAGTCGTTAATTTCTGATAAAATAACAAATAAAAAAAGATAAACGATTATATTTTCTGACAAAAAAAAATGATTTAGGTATCTTACCTTTTTCGAAAAAAACGACTAATTTCACATACCTAGTTGTACGGTAATAATTTAAACAAACTTTCGTAATTAGTAAGATTTCTAATAATTACATTTTATTGTTGTAATTTCTGATAAAATAATAAACAGAAAAAGGAAGCATGACGCAATTGATACTTTTGCCGGAAAAAGTAATAGTTTAAATTTTAATTGGAATATCCTTATGTGAACAAAGTTTCTTTGCGAATGAATCGTGCCAGCCACCCAAGCGTTCAATTCGAGATTCCGCCGTGGAAAGGCAATTGTGTTGCGTGTATCGAGGAAGAAAGACTGTCTGTCAGGATTTACGACATAGGACAAAGTCGTGATTCCCGTTGTCAGTATAAATTTAACGAAGACTTCGCATCTATGTGGAAGATAAGAATTTTATATCCCAGTCGCATCATTCTCTCGCTCATAGCGTTTGATACATGGGACTTGAATCAAATCAAATGTTTCGTAACACAATCGTTCTAATTATAAACAATTCTTTTGTAGCATTTCACATGATGTAGCTCAAAAATATAATAATAGTTTCCAAAAATCACAAGTTAAAAATGTTATAAGATAAAGATGTTAAATGATTTTCAAACACACAACCAAAAGTATAAACTGTTAATAAATTTATTTAATACGAATCCCTTCTCGCTAATATTTTTTATAATAATAATAATAATACACATACATATATGGAGTGTTTTAAAATTCTTGAACATAATTTCAATTAAGTAACAGATTATATATATAATATATATTATATATATAAATTAAACTTTGGTTTCTTGAGCATGATTTATTTCTTATATTTTTACTTTCTTTTAAAACATGTAAATATCGTAAACTTGTATTATATTATTCTAGCTTGTTTTATATATAAATTATTAAATTGTTTATTTAAATTAAATCTTTCTTTTTACACGACTGTAATACCAGTGACGTCGTATATATGTATCTTTATTTCCGTGTCTGATAATAGATAAATCGTTGTATTTTAATACCGATGATAAATAGTCGATACTGAAATATGAACAGGTATCGATGTCGATGATAGTTTCTCAAGAAAATTGATGACGGAAACGTGATGTTTGCCGCCTCGTGAATATTAAGAGCTATTAAATAATCGTAAAATATAACGACACGTCGCGTTACTTCTGATTAATGGATAGATACTTAATTTTCAAAGACTATCTCACAAGAGTAATACTCGACCAGTCCCGAAGTAGGATATTTATAAATAAAACGAAAAACACGGCTTACGTAGGTAAGCATTTATCGCGATATTGCAGCCGTACTTAGAAAGTAATTTACGCTTCCATTGATCGGAGTCACGTGAGGCGATTTCAATGTGTTAAATAGTGAGACGAGCCAATCACGTGTGTAACTAACACTATGCACCTCGACTATGCATCGAGCGGAAATTGAAATGTAAATATTATAAAATATACCGTCATCACGGCTATTCTCGTCTAGATCGATAATCTTCATTCCACGTTGTGAATCTTGTCATATATCTGTCACAGTAATATCTATGATCACTTACCTGTTCATTGTTACATAAAAAGAACTATTTTATTGAAATATCTAAAAATTTAACTAGATACAGATCTGAAAATAATTTTATTAGATCATAAAAATAATTATGTAGGAAACTCAAATGTAATAAACAATGCTGCAAAAAAATTTAATATATAGCTTGTGTGTGTGTGTGTGTGTGTGTGTGTGTGTGTGTGTGTGTGTGTGTGTGTTCTACATAATTATTTTTTTAATTCAACAAAATTATTTTCAAATTTAACTAAATTTTTAGATATTCTAGTGAAACCATTTTTCCATGTATCAATGTAATAAACTACAGACTATAAATTACTAGATATATAACATAATAACTTACAGATCCTATCTGATCGAAGAAATGATGTTTTATGTTTGCAAGAAGTTTCACATTATTAAAGCAAACTTGAAATGAAATTAATGTATGAATCAGTCAGGATACATCTAGCATGGATGTGTCCAGTATGAGCAACATAGATCGTAATATACTTTCTCTTCGTACACAATCATAGAAATTTTAGATTCATATTTATAAAAATGTCATGTGTGAACGTTAACGTATAATATTAGATGCGTATTATTAAAAGAATACAGAGAACAACTATGCGTGATTACATCATCATTAAATGTGATGGATTTCTTTGTCTTTGCTCGCATGTAAAGGCAACGGTGCATCCGCGTGTATCGAATGAAAAAAACGTTCGCCTTCTGTCGAGCCATTGCAATTTACGTTCGTTATATCAGCATCGATTATATATTTATACTTCTGATGTATCTCACGCGTTTGTGTCAAGGAACTCACAATGATAATCGCTTCAATCGTGCTTGTTCACCGAGGATTATGGCGCAGATTCTAACGCACTTGATGGTCAAACAATACATACGTACATGCATCAACTGATACCTACGATACACATAAAAATCAACGAAAAATCAAATACTTAGATGACAATTAAAATTCTACGTTTACTTAAGTTCGACAAAGAACTGCAACTTCTTTGAAAGACTTGAGTTAAGTACTATCGATTACACTATCGAGAGAAAGAGAGAGAGAAAGTGTCTTCGCTGAAGTCACACTTATCATTCAATAGTAGCGATCTGTATCTTAATAGGCTATAACAGTAAACTATATTATTTTTTACGACGAAATATATTTTTCTTTATCACATACTCGATCTATTTGGAACAAAGAGAAAGCTGATTTAATAACGCGACAGTGCGCCTTCGATGTATTTCGATAGCACGATTCACTTCCGACATTACTACCGAAATATCGATTTAATCTGCCGATGAACAAACCGGCTCTTCGGAGAAAAGTATCAGTGTTTAATTGACGTTATTTTTCATAATGGAAACGCTCTAGACGAGTGCGTCATTTAATAAGCGACATAATAAACGTGTACATTAATGAGCAAGCCTCACTTGTAAAATGCGGATGTTGCTACAATCGTAGCTGATCTCTGCTAATTGTCACGCAAGAAGATAACAATCGTGTATGTCGTTTTCCATGTGTAATCCATGAGTCGCGAGTTTCGCAAATTCTTGGAAATGACATGCACCATAGCCAAGGCGCATCACATCATGATAAAAAATAGATAAACGTTCGAAAGTGCTTTTCTTTATAGAGAAAAGCAATTCTTGCCTCTTCCGTTATTATTTTTGTAACAATAGTAAAATATAAATAATGTAAAATATATATACGTAATCGCGCGCGCGCAATAAAATTTAAATTAACATACAATCTGAAGATTGAGTTTCTGTTTGTTACAAAATATACTAAAGTATGTATATACATTGAATATGAGATTATTAATTAATATCTGATACGCGGAAAGAACGGTTTTACTGAAGTCTAAAAAGTCTAAATCCAAAAATTTATTAGATACAAATTAATTAGATACAAATCTGAAAAATTTGTTGGACCATCAAAATAATTATATAGAGCGTTCAAGCATGATGAACAATACTGTAAAAATTTTGATATTTTAGCAACCAGCTTGAGCATCTTATATAATTATTTTAATGATACAACAAAATTTTTAGATCTATGTAGTAACTAAATTTTTAAATACTTCAAAAAGCAAAACATTCTTTTTGTGTATAATTTAATATATCTGTTAATATACTGAATTAAAATAAAATTAATATCTGTGAGTATGAGACATACGTGCAAAAGTCTTACGTTTACGGTTCGTATCACTCTAGGTTCTACTACGTTAGTTAATATTAATCATAATTATATTATTTCTTATAGTTCGTATTTATGATTTAGCAGAAAACAAATAATTAATTAATCATAATACCGATGGAACCGTTTCTTAATTGGAATTCCCTAGTGGACATTACTCCACGAGTGAATTTTGTCGGGAATCAGTTTCTCGTTCTCGAACGAGATCAGTGGGTCGACTGCGAGTCGTGAATAAACAACATTCGAGCGCGGAGGCGAAGGAAAAGGAAACTCTCGTGGCTCTCCGCACGAGCTGCCAAGCGAAGGTGAAACTTTTTCTCTTTGCACACGACGCGACGGGTCAATGGGTCTCGGCCTGTCTTTGCATGGGGATAACGGTTTTCCCCATGCTCTTCTCTCTCGATTTATCGCTTGGTACTCATGAAAAGAAACTAAACGATTATTATCCGGTAATATTCTCCGACAAAGACAATTAAAAAAGCTTACTTCGGTATGTGTCAAATTTACATAAGACACAAAATATTCATAATTCAAATCTGATATTTAGTGATAACGTTTAGAAATTCCATTAAAATAAAGATATAAATCAATTCTCTCATATTTATTTTCTATTGAATTATATATTCTGAGTAAGTTCTTATAATCATTCCAAAGTATGCAGATAAAATCGATTGAAAACGAGCATATTTTTTTGTTCCGTAAAGAATTCGTTATCACGCAAAAATTATTACAATGTGCGGTAGAAACACATTGTGAACATTTTTACGAACGAATCATGCCTGGTTGTTAGACGTGTAAGCGACAAAGGGATAATCTTCGAAGAGCGTTGTCCGATTTCGTAAGCAGTTCCTGACATTTTCGTGGCGATGTAGCGCCGGCCTTTTGTAGAGTTGTCAGTCAGTCAATCTCACAACGAGTAAGATTGCAACAGCTGATCGGTCAGCCGCACTGTCATAAGGCGATTTAACGACGATTTGTTAGCAACGGTCTTTTATTCGGCGTCAATCGTGATTACGCAATTGTTATTAACGCCGGTATAATACGTCGATTAACCTTATGTGATTGTCTGCCTCAATTTTTTTCTCTTCGAGCTTGTGAAATTATCGGATGTTCTTATTACGCTTTTGAGTTCAATGTGAGGTCATAGGATTTATGCTAATAAGGGAAGTTTCACAACTGTCCGGAATCGATTTGATTCTCCATGAAATATGTTGTTAAACACGAAAATCTAAGAGAGAGAGAGAGACACGTATTTTTTTATACGTGCCCTAACTCATGTTTAAGGGGTGAAACATCCCTTTGAAAAAAATGGTATTTTTCTTTCGAGGTGAATATCGTCGGAAGTATAAAAGATAGTAAACAATTTTTTAAACAAATGTTGTAGGAAAAAAATGTCGAAGGAAAAAAATGTTTTTTCAATTTTTTTCTTAATAATTGTTAAAAAAATTAAAAAAATTTTTTTTCTTCATAACATTTTGAAGTACTCTTGAAACCGTACGACTTTTGTTTAAAAAATTTTTTTCCATTTTTTATACTTCCGACGATATTCACTTCGAAAGAAAAATACCATTTTTTTTCAAAGGGATGTTTCACCCCTTAAACATGAGTTAGGGCACGTATAAAAAAATACGTGTCTCTCTCTTAGATTTTCGTGTTTAACAACATATTTCATGGAGAATTAAATCGATTCCAGACAGTTGTGAAATCTCTCGTAAGATGAAGTTGTTGCTAATAAAACAGACAGTAGCATCTTACGCAAGGTGTATACGGAATTTCATTTAATTAACCCTTAGTATATACATACCATAATTTTTATTTAAAATAATTAATTTAAAAAATAAATTTTCAATACTTTTACAAGTTTACAAAAATTATTAAATGATTCTCACATATATTTTAACTTTTTTAGAAAGTATTTGTAAGTTTGTGTGTATTAAAAAAAAGAGAAAGGATAAAGACCGTTATTTAGTCAGGTGCTCCTAATATTTCAAAGAAAAGAAATGCGCAGGACACGAATGATCTAATCGTATGTAAGGGTTAATATTATATTATTTAATTTGTGATATAATTACATACTATTTATTTAATTATTACTTATTAATTATATAGATATAGCTTATAATTGCATGTTAATATTTCGAAGGTTACATTCAACGTGTAAAACAAGAAAACCATCCCTGCAATTTAAATGCAAATTACTATTACCGGTCAAAGTTCATCCGTGCACTACGTCGCGTGTACTTGTTAACGAGTGATCATAGAATAAGTATAGCTCGCAAGCCTATCTTTACATTTTTCTTTGTACATAGCAATATATTACAATGCCCTACGAGACCACACGTATCGATTTGACACACAAGGTACATTTTCACTTTGCGCCAGACTCGACAGGAAAATTTGAAAATTGTATAAAATTACCGCAACTCTAACAGCCTCGACTATAATTACAATATGCGCGAGAGTAATGTGGTAAAGCATGCGGACGCTTAATCGCGTATCTTCACCTTAATAGCACCATTGGACACCGGCTTAATAGGCCAATGGGTATTATATAATATCCACGGCCGATACTTGTTCACATGTTACTCAACAAGCGTGTCATTACCGCTTGCTTTAAAGAGTCTAAGACATACACGAACACATTACGTGTTCCATTGTTAACGGATTTATTCCCTTAAATTTATAAAAATTAATCACTATGCTCCGTTAATCCTTTATTTTAATTAGATGGACAGATCTGACGAAAAAATTTTGACACATCAAGATCTATTGTATCTATATCAGACATCAATGAATATATGAACCAGATGAAATAATGATAAAAATCCTATGTGATGATGAGAATGCAAATAAACTATTATTCATGTATGTTGAATCTTTCTGCATACAAACAATTGCTGCAGTTTCTCGTGCGTAATTATCTTGACACAGCATAAAATTCAAGAGTTCACTTCTCATAAAATCTTTAGAAATGTCCTTATAAAATTCATATATACATCACAATGCTCGCACGTATATTTAAGTATTCTGTTTTCGCTACGTGGCACGACTATGGGGTTTATGTTGATTCTCCATTATGTTTCTGCATATTCTTCGACGCGCGTGCATCTGCATTGACACGCTTATTACATACTCTTCTCGACGAGGATCACGCTATATTTGATTACTATTGGCTTGGTCGGTAAACTCCATCCTGCCATCCTGCCTGCGATCGGACATTCCAGGAGAGCGAGCATGCAATCATTAGGTTGTTAGCTGATTGTGGTTGTATCCGAACATCATTATATTGCACCATTGCGGCAAAGCCGATTCACTCCCACGGCCTACTAATGCCTCTCACGTTATTAAATACCGTGGAAATGCGACCATTTGGAAATTCCGTATCTCTCCCTGGTCCCCATCACACTTAGACTCGCGAACGCGTTGCTCTACATTACTGATGCATTTACTCGTTGGTTGCGAGAAAATCTTTGGTGTATTAGCAGTGTAAACATCCGTTTTCTCTCGGTAATTTTCGTTCACACTGACGTCATTCGGCGTTGATCGGATAAACTTTCTTTCTCTTTATCCGTGTTACAAGCATAGTTACATAATACAGGAAGATACAAATTACTAATCGTAGCTAATCAATCAAGGTCGCCAGCGTAATTTTTTTTTACCATTGTTTTCTTTCTATTTATACACAAGAAGAACAGTTTTGCTGAAGTATCGAAAAATTAACTAAATACGGAAAATACTAAAAATAATTTTGTTGGACTATCAAAATAATTATATGAGTCATTCAAACTGATTGCTAGAGAAAGATTTATTTGGACTCGAAACTCCTATTTAAGTTTATTTGAAACAATTTAATTTTAAATGAAAACTATTTTGTTTAATCCCAAAAATTTAGCTTGAATGCAATCAATTATTATACATTTTTTAATTTAAAGAATCAGTTGGACTGTTCCAATGACTATATTTATTAAATTTAAAGAAATTTCTCTCTCTCTCTCTCTCTCTCTCTGTAGAACGCCAAAATATTTTGCAGCTCATCATGCTTGAGTTTTCTATATATATTTTATTTTGTGGTTCAACAAAATTATGTATCTAAAGTTTTAGAGATTTTAGAAAAATCGTTCTTTCCACGTATCTATCGATAACCAATATTACGATCTAGAAAAGAAATAGAGAATAACGAATAAGATTTATGTTAATTAGTTATGAAATCAGTATTATTTCAATGAGCTAACATTTCGTGGCTATAGACTGATGCATTAATAACTCGGGAGAGATAGGCGAGTATATTACCATTTGAATAACCATCGATCATGTCCTTGCTATGACGTCATTAATGTGCATCTTACTGAATTAATCCGACGCGTATAACAATGTTGAGACATCCTTGCGGAAATTGTCTGACCGAAGGCAATGCTAATACAGTGATGCTTAACACTAGTATTGCGTTACAAACGGTTATTTTGTGAGGCATAGGCCGCAAGACTGGATCAGGATATCATTAGTCAAAGAGATTGCTACTTAAACGAGTAGAAAGTAAACGATTCTCGCAATCATTCGGTAGCAGAAATGTGTAGTAGGTACTTACTACATTAAAAATATTAAAGTGACACAATATTATTTACAAAGATATATTGTTCACCTCTCTTTTTCCTTTTTTCTACATATAATGTTAATTATGTTATATTTACTTATTAATGGCTTCCTTTTTTTATATATTATAACTTCTTTTATTACATTTTATGAAGAAATATATTGTATATTATAAACAAATATATTATAAGCTAAATATTCACTTTGATAAAGCTCTCGAAATTAAGTCCATGTTTTTGTAATAAGTGTGTCGTTTAAGCATGGTTGGCTTTTTGATCGAGTGGCGTAGAGAAAGTGTGTACATCAGACGAGATAAAGAATCTCCAAGAAAGTTCGTGCGATGCAGTATTATCGGGAACCTGTTGGTGGTAACAAGTGGACGCAAGCCGGTACCACCTACTCACAGCGATCAAAAGTGAGTACCCGGGGCGCGTGCTTGCACAAGAGTCGAGAGAGGCTCGTCTGCTTTTAAAAGTAAACTCGTAGCTCGTGAAATTGCGCGAGGAACCTCTCCCCCCCCTCTCCTTCATAACGTGTATCAGCATTGTAACCTCGATTCCTTTGAGAGACGGCACGGCAGTGCCGCGCACCCGAGACGCACGATTGCCCCTTCTGCGAGCAAGCGACGATGAAAGTCCGCTGCGTTTCTTATTTTACGAACATTTTACGTGCGGATGATCTAATCGAGGCAGGCTCGAGCGGTTTCGTGAACGAGGTGCATTGTGTTACAAAACTCGCGGAGTTTTCCTTCTACCGGTTGACAATGTTCACATGGATAATTAGATCGTTTAATGATTTGCTCCGTATCTATTATCTCAAGACTATCATAAGATACGGTAGAAAACCCTTATAATGGAAAAAGTGACAAGCTAAATTAAGTAAATAAATGTTGTCAAATAAATTGCGTAATTGACATTTACCGTTATATAATTTAGAAATAAAAATGAAATATTATAGATTTTGCGCGTGTGTAATTAATTACGTTATACTATGATAATATATACTATCGCACACGGAAAGAATAATTTTGCTGAAATATCTAAAAATTTAGCTAAATACAGATTTGAAAGTAATTTTGTTAAACTGTCAAAATAATTATGTATCATAAAATGTTAAATCAATCATCAAGCTAAAATGTTAAAACTTTTTGCATTTTTCATCATGCTTGAGTAGCCTACATAATTATTTTAATGGTTCTCTAAAATTATTCTTAAATCTACAGCTAAATTTTTAAATACTGCAGCAATATTGTTCTTTCCATGTAATAATAATTATCGAATGGATGGATCATTAATTAAGTATTTCTAGCTTAGTTTATGCAACGTAATAGGCGATAAGTTTATTAATTGTTGGTGTTTTGACAGCGGAATCGAGATAAATAGAAGTTAAAACAAATGGGGCTAGAATTTTCATTTGTAATGCCCTATCATATTTTGCAGTAAGCACAATGTAAATAATAATTTAAGTGTTGATGTCAGAAGGTACTTACGATGAAGAGACAAGAATCTTCCAGGTCGGTTACTGTGCGGTCGGGCTTCATTGATCGCCGGCTCGGCGTTAGCGAACGCCGCGAGGAGCACTACAGCTAGCGGCACCAGCATCATCTATTGCAAAATAATAAAAAAGATATTATTACGGATAAAAAACAATAGTATATGGAAGATGATGATCTAATTTTGTAATTTATAATAGAATAATTTTTATAATTTTTATTGCAATGAAAACAATAAATGTTTATTATTAGCTTCAATTAATGCATGTCGCGAATAATAATATGTCAAATTGATAATATGTCTATTGAAATTATATATATAGAGAGAGAGAATTATAAAATAGTCTTATATAATCTCAAATACATTTTTCCTAAGTAAAGATTATGTCATAATTAAGAAATAATATATTTAATGTGTAACATGAAAGATTTATAGGTTAATCGAAAACAACTTTATATGTTAATGAAAATCAACAGATTATTTTAATATTGATTTAGAATTTAGATATTCAGATTCACAATTTCGTCGGCTTATTACGATGCTCTGGGACAAGCTGGTGAGAGTTTCGTACGTAATGGCGTTGACATATAGATACGCGATTTCATTTCACCGACATAAACAGTTCCTTTCCATCAAGCAGAAGTTTCTCTTAGGGAGTGTCTCTAATGAAGTAGCATTTTTTATGCATGAGAGCCAATACGTTAATTATCTATGTTACGTGATACGTCAAATCGCATCAACATCAACTGGAAGTTTTTCTAGCTACAAACAATATTAAAAAGTGTCAAGTGTCATCAATTTATATTGAAATAATTGTGGAAGCGCAAAATTATTTATAGATATATATATATATTTAGTAGTGAATTTTTAATCAACAAATATTTTCTCTACAATTTCTCTAAATTTTCATAAATTATAGAGTAATTAATATTAATTATAAATAAAACAATTAAGGAAAAAGGCCTACATGGTCGCGATTAGATTTTAGTTTCCATATAATAATATTTCTATATATTTTTAAATACATCTTTTCAGTTCTTTAAATTGCGCGCCAATTACTATCGGATAAAATCGGAAAATATTAATTATGCTGCACATATACTCTCTTTTCATTCTATATTGCTTTCACTAAAAATTTATGTGTCTTTCTACACTAATTGCGTGTAATTACTTGGTTACTAACTTATTGGTTATTCTAAACTACTCCAATACATTTGTGGAAACAAAATAATAACAACTTTTATTTATAAGAATTTGCATTGTATGTACTATAATTATGAAAAGAACAAAAAAGATAAGATATGTTAATAAGTCCGAAAGATGTACAACAATTTTTAATTACAAACATTAATTTAAAAAGTTTCGAAATTAAATTTCGCTTAATTTAATTTTTGATGCTGTAAATACAGGAAAAAAATACTTTACCTTATGTATATATGTATATCGTGTTTCATTATCATAAACGATTATATAGATTTTCATGTGTTTGCAACATCGAAATTTAAATTCACTGAAATTATATCGTACGTTTTAATCCTTCCGGACAACATCCGGATTTCGGCACTCACCTTATGTCACTTGTCTCTTGGAAAAATACAGATAGACTTGGAAGACGGCGGTTAAAGAAACGTGGTCACTGACAGGATATGAAGAGACGGGCACCTTCACCGTCGATTATATAGAAATGGTCCCCACCAGACCGCAGACTCATCCCACCCTTCGCTACAAGGACCCAGTGAGATGTTCCGATGGATCAAAACCTTAGTCGTAATTAGTTCGGATAATTAAGAGTTAGAGATACGGCGGATCGATTCTTCAGAAGAAAGCAACAACGTGCCCTCGCAATCGACTAAAGATTGATTTGACAATTTTTCTCTTCCTTTTATTCAGAGCCAAATCCGGTCCGCTTCTAGGAATTAAAAAAAGATGGATTTAATGAGAGAGGATGACAGGCGATAATTGATTAATATAGTAAGTAACGAGAATCTTACGCCATCATATATGTAAGATACTATCTCCGGGATACACTTCTTTAATTTTAATTAGTTATGATTACATTTTTGTGATGTATAGTGTAGATTTATAAATGTTTGAAAGTTATCGTTACATAAAGAAAATAATTACAATGTGCTATTAAATAATTTGAAGTAGAATGCATTTGATTCTGTTTATAGAAAATTTAATGTTGCTTTTATAAAATCAAAGATACTGCATTTAGCAAAAATAAATCTATATTATTATGCTCAACTTGCATGTTTTTTACTTATTTATAAAAAATTATTAACAATAAGATATATACTCATAAAAAAATATACAGTTCTTTGTAACTGTGTAAATATTCAATCGAGAAAGAAAGAAAAGATTGTTCGACTGTACATCGATCCGATCGAACTTAAAGCGGTCGAGCAATCGATCAATGTTCACCTACATTTTTTTCCCATGCGTTTAATGATAGGATAGGTTGAAGTTAACAGCTAATAACAGTTGGAGTAAACTCTTTGTTCCCACAATCACGGCACGATAGTGTTGGTTACGCGATCAGCAATTTATAACTAATTTTTTCACATGTCACAAAACTGTACAACAAATGTTTTAACATGACTTTGAATTTATTGATAAATAAGTTTTAAATATAAAATTTTTGTTAAAATTAGCTTGAAATGAAACAAAAATTTTATTAATTTTATATTTTTACTTTAAATTGTAATTTCACAAAAATCCTTTTGTTTTTCTAAAACGTCTTCTTAATTAAATTGGAAATTTTCAAATTCTGTTATATTCTTAAAATATTTTGCAGAGCTATTCTGAGACGTCTCGTGCGATTCTGAATTCTTACTAGTTTATCTTAAGGTACTGTATCTATTTATTAGAAGTCTTGTGTTAATTAATGCTCGGCCTAGAAAGTGTATTTTGTTCGGACATTTGTCGGAGTGTTTATCGTCACTTTGAATTCAAGCACACATTGCGTTGATGGTCGCAATAGCGGTAGATAAAAAGACTTTCTATTTCTTTGAATCTTTCTTAATTCAAGTGCGACGAATAGCCGTACACGTATTGTTCATTTCATATGTTAATATAGAGTCTTTTCAAGCACAAGACGAAATTTTCTTTCGTTAATAAAATAGCGACACTATGATCGTTGAATTTGTTTATTATTAATTGCATTTACATTATATTAATAAAAACGTAACAGACATATATAAATGTCAATAAGGCAAATACGAAGAATCAAATATGAAGATCATATGAAGAATATATCATTCTAAGATCATATTTTTTACACGTCTCATCTTATACACTTTATTTATCTACATATTGTGTTAATGTAGATATTTGTTTATAATTTTATATGCCCTACACATTTTTACATATAATAGTACAAGAAATATATGTAGTTTATTTATATTGAGTATTTCGGAAATATTAACTATCTTTGTCACAAAATGAAGAATACCTACTTTAAATGTGATAATTTCAATACATTAAATCCACACAAATTAAATATCTATTAGTATATAAGTAAGTTCAAATAGAATATGTGAAACATAAATTTGATATGTATTAATATCCTGGTGTTTTAATTAACCTAAAATTATTAGCAGATAATTGAATATTTTTTACAAGCATAGCCCAAGCATAAATAATAATACTCTCTAGATCATTCTATTAAACAACGATATCTACACTGTGAATTGTACGGTAGTCACCAATTGTGCTAAACACCTTATTAAATTATTATCGACATTGTTTCGCGCGCGAGCTGAAAACCTGTTATTCGCTCGTATCGAGTAATTGAAACGCACAATGGAGTAATTAACGTTCTCGGCAATTAAGACACCGCCCATTCTTTTTGCACATCGTATGATATTATCTGTACACTTTATCGCGATTACAGTTGTTTTGAGGAAAAAATCGCGGTACTAACAATTTGTAATTCATTGACGTCTCTTCGTCTCAAATTTCAGAAAACGTCAGTCGCGAGTGGAGACGATTCCCTGGAGGCGATGACCTTGAAGATGCGCTCCATCAACTTTCACCAAGTGGTAACATAGACGCCGTAGACGAGTAACAGGCTAGTCAATGTCATCCGTGCTGCAACTGGTGGTTAAGGCCTGAGTTCCATTCTTGGAGTTTCCTCGGTCCACGTTGGAAAAGTGGAGAAGGTTCCGGTTGTGTCACACTGACGAAATACAAGTGTCTCTACAGAGAAAATTGACGTGGACATACACAAAAAACAACAGCAATACTAATGAGCGATTTATGCGAAATAAATGTTAATTAATCTCCATGTAAATAGAAAAAAGAATATATTGTAATTCATTTATAATATTTATTAATTTCGTATGAATTACAATTACAATTTTTTATAAACATATGAAATTCGTAAATACGTTCATTTATGTCCAATAAAAAAATTATTGTAAGAACAGTAAAATATAACAATATTGCAACAATAGCACATAATTTTGCAGATCGTAAAAGAGCACCAGAGTTGCGTCGTGACTATTAAAATTGTACGAAGGCATGAGACATACTTATCGTATAGCCTACAATATTTTTCAATTCTCAATATATAATAAATCTTTCAGAAAAAATATTATTATAAAATATTATCATAATTAATTCTTTAATTCATGACTTCCTCTTTACAATTTTTCCCCACTACGGTTATGAGTAAATTTAATGCCAATGCATAGCGTGATAATCATTATACTCATTATTCCTCAATGTTGTTATACATCACTGAAGATTGAAGTCTGGATATTTTTATATTATGTAAAAATCCCAGGATGAAATGTGCACATAATGAACACATAAAAGACATTAACCATTAGTATCCATTTGATATTACGGCGAATTTGAACATCTAAACCTAAAGAATATTTAAGGATATTGCAACATTATGTTTCTTTTTTCTGTTCCTTTTTGTGATATATTTGGAATAATATTACCTATATAAAAATTTCATTATATTGTTTTATTATATAACAATTTTACGACGTCATTTCTCATTGAAAGAGCATGGGAAACTAAAAGAATTATGCTTCCACTCTTTTTACTTGCGCAGTCGAACAACCCCTCGATTCGCGCCACAATAAATCAGGATTCGTAAGAGTAGTCTGCGTATATGTATCCTGCAACACATATATATTATATATATATATATACAACAATCGCGCATCGTCTTCGCGCTGATGTAACACTTTTGCCTGCAGCTCCGGTAACTTCTCGAACACCTGTTAAGTATGCTCGTAATAGTCGCGACGCGATGTCCTGGTGATGCCTTATAGAATACTTAAGATTTCTCTCTGTTATAAAATCACGTTGCTTGAATTCAAATATAGTTGTTCCACTTATGCCCGTTTCTACCAATGCAGATTAACTTTAATCTCATAATCAGTTCAATTTATTCTTCATCTTTTTTTAATTCTTATAACTATATATAAAAAAAGAAGAAGAGTTATAATTGAACCGAAAATAATAACATTGCCTTTTTTTTACAAAAATCTGCTGTTTGATTTGTTTTTGTCACTTTTCTACTTTAATATTATTGTAACATTATCATGTAGAACGTGGGGTTAAACAAGTAATTATATTTTTAAAAATTACGGCTGATATATGTGTAAAATATTTTTGCACATCAATTTATTTATAATGTATCCCAAAAAATTGAGGTATTTGAAAAATAAATAATCAAACATCTCATAATCAAAAACTAAGAATGCAAGAAAATAGTACAGAAGTTATAGAACGAATAATATACCAATTGTTGAATCTTTTAATAGTTACAATAGCAATATAATAGGATATAACTCTGGCGGAAAAAATTTTTACGAAAAAATACAGAAAAACTACATAGATTGAGACAAAATCTTAGAAATTCTTAATTTTAAACTACATAATTTAAGATAAGATCTTAGAAATTATTAATTTTTCATAGATATTCGTAGTGGGACGTAGTGAGGTTTGTTTGCTCAGAGATTCTTAGTTTTTCGTAGATATTCGTAGTGGGATGTAGAGTGGCGTTGTTTGAGGGCGGAGGATTTGTAGGTTTTTCAAAGAAACAACGTCGCTTTACGTCCCACTACGAATATCTATGAAAAATTAATAATTTCTAAGATCTTATCTTAAACTATGTAGTTTTTCGTAAAATTTTTCCGTCAGAGAATTATTGAAAAATTCAGAAAATATGTAAAGAGAAAGTTAGTGATCAATTAAAAATAAATTAAAAATGATTAAATTGTGATACTAAATTAATAATAATAATATTAATAATACGTTTAACATAAAGAATATATGAGAACATTAATTGCACTCTTTTTTAGAAGTTATGTGCAACAGTAAATCGGTGTGTTGCACGATTCATCAAATTATTTCAAATAAATTACAAATGTTAATGAGGATCATCCTTGGAAAAGAATATAAGAATTTTAACAATAGGAACTAATTTGTAAATTAATACAATTATTAAAAAACGAGACTAACAATAAAATCAGATATTTTACTTCAATCAAGCTTATCATTTTTTCAGTCCCAAGAGCCATGTTTTAAACAGGATGACACGGTACACACACTTGGCATAAAAAAGAAGATTTATTTATTTTCATGTTATTTAAAAAATGACGGATGTGAAGTTTCAAATTACGAGGCAACACGCATCTTCAATCGTTTATCTCAAGCAGGAAACGCGACGGGACTGAAAAAATCGCGGATTCGCACGCGATTGAAGAAAAATCTATTTTTGTCCTTCATTTCGTTAAATGTCATCGTTCCTTCATTTAGATTAAAAAGTCGAATGTAATAAAATTCGACAATAACCTTATTCCTCGAAATTTATATCTTTTAAAATTCAAGCGTGCGCGCAAACAGCATTAATTCTGTAAGTTCACGTGTCATATTAAATTCAGTACGACTTATTCACGCGTATGTAACACGCGCTGTGATCAACATTTCTACGTGTGTAGTCAATTAACGTAATTAACGCACGTACATGCCATTTGAGCTGCATGTTGATGCAATAAAAATTGCAAATTGCAATTAAGTGTGCTTTTGCTGATTTCTGAACGCTTTTCCCGGTCTGAAACAGGCATGTGTCAACTTTGCGTAACGCTTTGCGACCGACCAAACAATGCAACGTGCGATCGTTGCGAAAGATCGTGCGAATGCGTAAAGATGTACAGCACACAGATGAAAAGTGCGAAAACGGACGCTAAGTTCCATGCAAGATTTATCGCGCTATTAATAAAAAATTTCATCGGTACATCCGTCTGACCTTGATTCTTCCGAGTGAAAATAGCAGCGCGCACCCAATTAAGATTATAACTTTGCATAAAATTTATCCTACTCGCTAATTCCGTCGGATATAAACATCCCATAGTTGAATAGCAAATCAGATTTAAATGCCAATGTTTCTTGAAAAAAGAAAACAAGAAAGAAAAGGATTCGGTCAGATTTCTTAAATGTATAAATATAACTTGCAAGTGTAAATTGCATTCAGTTTCTAGCGAGAGTAAGATAAAAAATATTTAATATTAAAAAATGCAGAATTAACTTGAAAAAAAAATCTGATAGTCGTTTTGCATTCAAACAAAGCTTAGGCAACGTAAAAACACTTGAAGAAAAAAATCTTGTCGATTAAAAATTAAAAAAAATAAAATAATAAAGTGTAAATTGATTGGAGTGTATATTTAAATACTGAAAGTTATAACTTATAACGAGAGTATTTTGATTCCAATCATTCGAATAAAACCGGTCGATGATAGTTTTCTTTCGTGTATTTTACTCTTTGAACAATCGACTTCGTAATGCATGAATCTGTGATCGATTCAGGCGAAGATTTTACCGGTAAATTATCAGATTAATTGCGTATATAACACGCATATAAATAGATTTCCATATGTAAATTCACGTGATATATAAGCGTTTAGATTCGATTGTAACTAACTGTGCGAATATCGAGGAAAATAAATGACGCTATTAAAATAATATAATGTACTGCATGTCTCCATATCACTTTTTCTTGTGTGTCATCGAGAATTTCAACGACCGCAAGGTTTTAGCAAAGATTGCAGACGATTCACAATCCCCTATCAATAAAGCATTTAATTTATTCCATCGTCGATTTTAGATGGATAAGACAATGAGAATTTTATTCGATAAATCGAGAATGAAAAACATAAAGGCTTACTTAATTGTTTAAAAAAAAACCCTTGAGGAAAGAGGCGATATTATTTAAATAGAAAAATGCCACGTGAAATATAATGGTTTATAAAATAAAGATAAAAAAAGAAATTTCTGAAATTTATAAAATCTCGCAAAATGGAGAATTTAATCATTTTTGTTAACTAAATACAGAAAAATCATTTTTTCTTATAATAATAGCTGTGATTTTTCACGTATACTATCGTAAAAACCGTACACGAATGTTACATAAATATTGTTTTTCACTATTGAACGCTTTAATTATCTTATCGTTATAATAAAAGCGTAATTGTTTCTCTAAAAATTTTTTTTATAAAATTAAAAACGTTAATATTTGGACCGTTAATATTATGCGCGTGGTCCCTAAAGTCGTAAATCTAGACAATAAACATTGTCCCGAGACAATGGTGTGAATTATCATGTATATCTCGATAACACAGTTCTGCTGGTGCATTATTACGAAAGCTTACGTTAGGATTCACCGTTTCATTCTTACAAAATTCCGCGCGAATTGCCATCCTGTTGCTCTTCATTAACATAGCATGCAATCGTTGCATAAAAAGAGAGATGGCGGATATAAACCGAGATAAATACATTTTATATAATAATTAAATTAATAGTTAAACAAACGACTAATTAATGACGAAATTTCTACTCAGATTGACAAAATTGTACAATATTCATAATATTATTATTATTACACACAAACAATGTCAATTTATCTTTGTTTTTATATATTACCTTGCTTCCAAATTACATTTTTATTATCTTATTTACCTTAAAATTTACATATTATACATTTCAATTTTACGAAAATAAAAATTAATTAATTCTCACAGAATTAAATATTGCAGTTTATTAAATTTATAGCATCTGTATAATTACAATACACTTGCAATATATGCATGTAATTAAAAGAGAAATATATGTTTTGATCATTACATTTATTGCAAAAATAAAAAATGGAGAGAGAGAGAGACAGAGAGAGAGAGATTGGCCAGTACTTCCATAGATTTCATTGGAAAAAAGATAATAATCACACAATTTAGAAAGTACGTCTTAAGTAGTAATTGATTATTACTACTTAGTTTTTCCGTAACAATATATTATTTAGTTTTGTCCTCTTTAAATGATACAAATCGATAAGAATATTTTGCTGATCATTTTTCTTGTCACTCTTTCTACAGATTCGGCCTCAAAAACCAGTTTCATCAGCAGAAATGTTATATCCAATAGTAATATTCTAGTAATAGTAGTGCATTAATATTTTCATTTCCTTTCTGTATCGAGATTGTAATGTTCATATATGCAACGAGGACGAGAGAAGTAATTATTACAAGCGAAACCACAGCGAAGGAACTTTGTTGCTTTCTGATATTCCTTCGTGAAGTAATGTAAATTAGCGTAAGATTCGTCAAGGATATTGAGATAGGCAATCTGTTGATATATTTTATGTATATACATGAGAATTTCTGTGATTGAAGAAAATTACTTCTTCTTATAGTCAACTTTAAATAGATAAAAATATCAAAGATATGACTTCTATATCAACATAAAGAAAAATTATTAAAAACCATGAAGATTTAGATTTTGAGATTATGACTATCACAAAACATCAGTAAAACTTGTTTTTAATACAAATATTACATGCTTAATGCAAGTGCACCGCCGCGCGCCATCCATTAAATTCGCAGATCATATTCGCATGGTTCCTAAGGTCAATCGTTGTTAAATATCAAATATATCTCTAATGAAATGCACAACCTTTTCTATGCGACGTTTTACTACTGTTTAATCTACAGCCAATCTGATGACCGATAGAGGCTTGACCTTTTGAAGTGGACATTTATCTATGATCACGAAATTTGAGAACTAACGCATACATACCCGCAATAATTATTAGCTAATAGCGTTAAAGTTTGTACGCAATTGCTTTATTAAGGAAGACTTGCATAATACGGAATATATTGCTTAACAAAGTGAAGCTAGAAATAAATTGAAGTTGTTCTTCTCGTACCGATAGTACCATCTGATATTGCATTTTAAAGTGTAACTGATCCGTTTGCTTTAATGAATCATTTAGTAAAGATTGCAGAGAAGATATCATGAAAGTATTTATAGAGTATGAAGTTTTATGAAGTTATTTATAAAGTAAATAACATCAGATTTTATTAGTGTGTACAAAGAATCAACAGATTAATTTGATACTTTATTGCTGATATTAGAATTAAAATAATAATAATTATGCTAACGTAACTTCTTATCAGTAAATCAATGATGGAATTACACGAAAGAAATGCAGTTACAATAATGAACGTGTGTCACACGACATTAAACAGTTTTCAGATTTATTATATTTAAAATTCGGGTGCATTTAAGTAATCAGACTACAGTGTTTTGTATTTTGATTGAATGATAGTTTTTTTTCGACATTACGAGATCTCTTTCTTTATGTTCTATAAATTGTCACTGTTTAAAATATGATGTGCTATCTTTTAATTGAGATAATGAATTTCGTTATCATTTAAACCGATTACAATATCTGTGTAAATTCTCTAGGAATAGTTTTAAATGCTCGTTTAAAAAAATCATTCTAATTGTACATCGATTGTATTTCGTAATTCACTAACATAATTAAACGTCTATTTCTTGTTAAAAATACTCTAGCATCATTTAGATGTTTGAATAAAAAATACAAATCTATTTAGCATTTCGATCATTGAGACATATTCGCGCGAATATGACTTGGGATGAGCCGATCCTAGACCTAGAAAAACAATTGCACTGGCCTTGAGCTACATATGAGAGCAGTAAAAGTGATAGAACAAAACATTACGTTGATAAAAAAATTATAATTCGAGGTTGATGGTATTTAGAACATCAAGCACAGCGAAAAAAGTAGGATTGCAGTCTTCTGCCTTAAAAGATTTAAAATTTTTCGTTATTTATAGGATATAGATTAGAAAATTTAAAATTTACTTCTTCTTGATGAAAATATCAAGGGAAGAAAAAAATAATAAAATAATCATTTATTACAATTTTTAATATCGTATCTATATATTTTGGTAATTCAAAATCAAGTTTTAAATTAAAATTCTATAAAAGCCCTGGTGGAAAAATGTTGCTGAAATTATTTCACGTTTTAGAACTTTTCAACAAAATTTCAACATTTAAAAAAAATTTCAGTTTAATTTCAGCGATTTTTAACTGAAAAATTCATTTTCGACAAAATTTTAGAAAAATTTCAACAAAATTTTTAGACAAATTTCAGCAAGAATTTTAGAGAAAATTTCAGAGAAATTTCGATTGGATTTCAGTGATTTTTCAGTACGTTAGCTGAAAAATTCATTCTCAGTGAAGTTTCAGCAAATTTTCAACAATTTCCTTGAAATATTCCGAAACGTGGAATAATTTCAGCGAAACTTTTTCACCAGGGAGTTTATTACATAACTTTTGTATTTTTTATGATAATACGAGAAATTAGATTTTACTTCTTCTGTAAGCTTAATCAATAATGATTAATAGATTTATATAAATAAATACTATGTAAAGATATTAATCATTATATATATAGCGATTACTGATAAACGTTAATAATGAATGATTGCTAACATTGATAAAGAATAGAGAGAAGAGTAAGTTAGAATTTTTTTGTTTTATTACATGACTAGATATTTTACGGCGGCTCGACTATCATGATTGATAGTCACGAAGTCTTGTCTGCGGCTTGGAAACGAAACCGAGAGATCTAGAATGTTAATGCCAAGGTTGCTCGATCCATTGTCGATCTAAGAAATGCCATTGCCAAGGAAAGCTACTCATTATTCTAATGATCTTATCAACAGAACAGTTATATGAGGAAGTTACGTCAATTCGTTATCGATACATCAACCGATGTGTGAAATGATATGAGTCACAAATGGCCCATAAAAGAAGTGACATATTCAGTGAAAAAGCACTCAAAAATGAGAAAATGGCATACGAATAATATCGACAATAATATTAACGAAATACATCACATAAAAAATATATCATATAATATAAACAAATGCAATTGATTATGGATTATTTATATAAAAAAAATCTATATATTTTAATAAAGGTAATAAATAATGGCAAAGAGCCTAGCACGATGTAGATTTATTATCCACTGAAGATGGTTCTGTAAGAACCGAAACGTTTGGAAATTGTTTTAATATATAAATATATAATTATTTGAGCACCTACATCGTACTAGGCTTTTTGCCATTATTTATTACCTTTATTGAAATTTATAATTTGTTGAGCCTTTGGAAAGTTAATTTTTAATTTGTTAAATTTATATATATATATATATTAATTAAAAAGAATAATGTCATAAAATAAATAAAAGTGTATTAGTTAAAAGAATTAATTTTTCAACGCAATGCATTGAAAGGGCAAATAATTAATGATATTAATACTAGAATAATTAAGCATTTGCACACACACTTGTATAGGCGGTTGCATATAAATTTTCTCACGTTTTGGAATAATTCATTAGATGTTAAATACGCTCACTACTATTTGTTCATCAGGCGTTAAGTAATGCTTATGTTATTCATGCATGAATATTTGCAAAATTACTTAGGAAATTCTTACACGTAATTGTTTATAAATATATTATCTATTTATCTATTTAAATTTGTGTAATATATATATATATATACATGTATATACATATACGTAGTATATGTATAATACAGTATCAGAAACTTTTGATAATGTAACATAATTGTGCAATATAAAATATATACGAGCAATATAATATTAGTATAATGCAAAATAAAATATAAAGTAAAATAATCATATATTATAACAAAGTGCAATTTGATTTTTGCAAATAGTTTATAAATCCCACTTCATATATAAATTAAAGGAGAATTGCGCGAGAATAAAACTTACGCTCGAGAACAAAATTAATTAAAATTTATGCACGCGGATGCATGTTATATAAGGAAAACAAATGGTTAATAACGGGATTTTTCAATCATTAATTCATTGTTCCATCAATCGTAAATCTTCCATTACGGGGAATTATATTATTCCCTGTATATCTACATGTATATCTTCAGGCGTTGTGCGGTGTGCAACTCATTATAAAATTTTAAATAATTCTCGAGTATCATTAATGACTATTAAAAAGCGATTGTTACTGTAAAGTATTAGAAGGTCAATCAATATGGCAAAAAACCCAATGAGAAAAAAGGCGAAAAATTAATAAGTACCTGTTCACGTATATACAATGTAGGTACGATAGATTTAGAAGTGAATGTGATAATGAAAAAAAATATTCATTCTTCATTGACTACAGTCTGTAATCAGCGACAATTGTATGCGTTGTTAAGTTGTTTAGTTAAGAATGACGTATTGCGAAAAATCCATGACTTATAAACGTAACGTATTACATATAAATGTGTACAATATATAGCAATTATTATACAATATTTTTAGCAATGGGAGATACTGGATGCCAAAATTGTACATGATTTTCGCACTTTAGAGGCGATAATTGATATTTATGTTAAACCGTTACACAATAATGATCACTTTCTTATAGTATTCGTACTCTTAGTATTTCGTCAAGATTTTGTCAACATAACTGCATTGTGAGGAAAAGTATCATATTAAGTGGATAAGCATGAACATTTCGAAAAATGTATTTTTTGCAGTATTTACATAGTATACAGTTGCTTTTGGTCGCGAGATTTTCTTCTATCAGAATCACCGTTATGTATAAAAAAAGAAGAAATAGAAGCGATGCTTGATTATATAAATAAAGCCACTTTAATGGTAACGTAACATACACAGCATAAATAGCGTCTACTCTTCATAAGACATGTTATTTATCTCGCTTTTAATTTCTATCTCGTTTCCGTCTTCATTCACTTACAGTGTACAGTATACAGAATTCGCTGCTACAAAAACGTTATCGTTCTGTCCCTATAAATTATGCCTTAAAATCTTAAATTATGTTTTCCCATAGATCTTGAGGCGTAAGCTTCGCCCGTAATTGTCATTGTGTACTTTTTTTCCTCTTTCTTATCTTTTACATCAGAAGTTAAACGCTTTGAATGATTATGCCGATATGCACTGTGAGAAAACATGTTAACATATAACGTATAATTTTCATATATCGTCAATGGCCAAACAGCGTTGGCCATTTCCATTAATATTCAAGATAGAACGTTTCGTTATATATGTACAATATCACTTATTTAACAATCGATAAAAAATTTCTCGCAGTCTCGCTATTTTTTAAGCTGTTAATAGGAATTAGTCTTATTGTACACAATGGAGAGACTAGACATACTGAGACATTTTTCTTGTAAACGATGTTTCAATCATTGTTCGATAATTAAAAGAACCTTAACAACACTGTGATTGCAACATTCCTTTAACAATAATATCACTTCGTTTCCTAATAATCATATTGCAATCCCCGTTTTGTATTTACTTGATCGGTGGCAGAGTAGAAAACTATAAAACATTCCTTGAGCTTTTTTTTTCATACACAAATTCCAAAATTTCATATTTCGTGTATTTTTACGACATACTGCATATTATTGAAAAATATTTATAATATTTTAAAAATGCGAAATTATAACTTTTACGACAAATACATATGTGACAAAGTTTACAATTTAAATATGAAACAAAGCATGAAGAATTAATCTTTTTTATATTTATATATATAAAACTATAATAAGAAAAATGTTATTTAAAATAATGTATAGAAATATGGGATTTAACATATTTTATAGATATTTAGTATTTTTTTCTGATAATGTGAATCAAACAATAATTAAATAACAGAAATTAAATTGATTGAAGGAATGTATAAATGAAAACTGGACAGTTTGAATCAATAAATATTTAACAGTTACTAATATGAACGTGATGTAGGCAACATAAGTCACTTTCTGCTTTGCTTTTCCTAATTGCATGTACATACTTAGAAAATAGTACATCCTAGAACATAAAATTTTTATTAAAAACCCATTATCTTTGGCTACTTTGGGTATGTTTATTTAAATAATTATAATATAGTAATATTGTACAGCTTGAATTAGAGTACAAGATGAATTTGTAACGCATAGCTTTGCTTTACATCATGTGTTGCCCGTTTGGTGGAGCATATTGCGATTGCTGATTTACAGGTCCTGTAGGTCCAGGTGGACCATATGGCCCGGGTGCTGGGCCACTTTGAGGTGGATATCTGCTACGTAATATATTAAATTATCACTTCTTGTATTAAAAAAAGAAAAGAAAAACATAACGTTCAATCAGTAAAACATGCAATTAAAGAATTGCAATATAATAACATAAAAAGATGTATTTGCACATGCGTTTGTATAACAATTGTAATTTAAGTAAGAAATGTCGTGAAACTTGAAAATATTCTTATAATAATTTTGATCATAGCGAACTTTAACATCGATGTTGCGAGATAAAAGGGAAAAAAATCAAACATATTAAACATACCCTTGTGGTTGATAAGGTAGGTTATTTTGATCAGGCTGCGGCAAAGATGACCCTTGTGGATGTCCAGGCGGATGTTGGTGGGATCCCGATTGGACATGAAAATGTTGGGGTAAAGTCATGTTTGGCATACTGGTAGGACCCATGTACTCGGTGCTCGGCAAACTCGTGTTATACGGTCCCACCGGGCCTGAGGCAGCTCCAGTGGGGAACGGAGAAGGCGGCATACCATTAAATATCTATTGAAGAACGTAACAATGTCAAGATGTTCGCGCTATTGTAAAGATCGTTACTTAGAATCTGTCGATGCACTTACGTGCGTTGGTGGTGGTCCCGGATTGTGGAATGGATAAGGACTTATATGTGGCTGCATTTTAGGCAAAGTGTAACCAGACGGCGTTGTCCAAATCGGAACTCAATTGAGTAAGCTGCGCATGCCGCCTGTCTACTTTTTCCAAAGCCGCGTCGATCAAAGGTCCCATTGCCGTAACTTGATCTGCATAATGTAATAAATGGAAATAATGAATATATTTATATTTTTCTAACTTAATGTTTTCAACAAAATTCGTAGTTACCTTCTAAATCGAGCATTTCCTGAGGATCGGAGGTATCACATTGTGGATCAGCTTCATGAAGCAGATGTAATAATCTATCCATTTTCTTTTCATCTATTTCAACTTCCACCACTTCAGGTTCACGTTTTACCATTTTTACTTCTACTTCTTCTGCGAATTGCACTAATTTCTTGTTACTATGTTCCAATTCTACACATAAATATATCATACATTAATTCAATTACAAATATATAATAAAAATTTGAGGACATTCAATCTTTAGTGTATAAAAAAATTTATTAAATCATATATATTTTACTTGTAAATTCTTCTGGTTCAACAGACAAATCAGCAGTAACAAAATTGGAGGGAAAGATTTTTTTAAAGAGCCCTTCGCCTCTTTGATTACTACCTTTCCACCAATTCGGATGAGAATCGTCCAAAATGTTAACTAAAAAACCAAATTCAAAATTAGAAATTCGAATATTTATCTCTAATATTTATCACCGTGTATGTAGTTTATGCTTTCATATTATAATCTTCATATACATACTTATTTCTCCCGCTAAGAATGTCAGTTCATTATCCTCTGCAGCTTCAAAATCATACAGAGCACGTACTTTCCTGCCTTCTTGGGAGGTGTTTGAGGCACCTCCAAGCACAGAATTCATACTAGGATATAAACTAGTATTTTTTTTAGAGGCTGGCGAGCTATGCGATGAAGTGCTTTGAGTATGAGTTTTACTTTCTTGCAATGAAAGTTGTATGGCTGTAAAATATTGTTTAATAATAATAATTAAATATAAAAATATATAATACAGGTAAACTTAAAACACATTATTAAATATATAATGGAAACAATATTAAGCTTACCTCTTGCAATATCTGATTCTTCTTGCGAATTTGTTACTACATTAGGATCTCTGCTTATAGTGCTAGAACGTTTTGGCTAAAAGACATTGCATTTTGAATATGTAAAAAAGATTAAAAAATATTGAATTAATAGTGTTATAAGCCTAAGTCTATATGTTAAAGTACATGCAATGACTTATATAAAGTAACTACTTATGTGATGCAATATAAGAGAAACATATAGTATCAATAAATGTTAGCTATCTGACTAATTTAAATAATACAACTTAGTCTAGATTTGTAATTTAATATTTAATTTTCATAAATATAGTTAATAGAATAAAGGTACAGTAATAATGTAGCAGGCTAGAAACTCACCGTATCCGAGATAGAAGAAAAGTCATGGCCTTCGCTTCTCAGTTTATTATATAAACTTGGAATCAGATTCAATTGCGGATCCATCTTAAAATCACCTTCTACCCATTTTTTTAAAAGTGCTTTAATTTTATCTACTATTTTCGGTTGTGGATGGTTAATAAGCTTTCTCAAATCATTTTCAAAATCTCTGGACGCAATTTCCAAGTGAAAAACTTTTCCACAATTACTGGTGCAAGCATCCAACAACTAAATAAAAAATAGCAAATTAAAAACTTGATAAAATACATTGAGATATTTAGATTCCATTAATGTAAGATTAACTTTAATCTTGTTTAACTTAATATTTATTTTTTTTTAAATTCTAAGAATTAGAAAAAGATAAAGAATAAATTGGACCGAAATTAAAGTTAATCTTATATTAGAGTAGAATCATGCCTTATTGTTAAAGAATGTACTAACTGTTATAGCTTGCATGACCACATGAGGGTCCTGACAGTACAATCTTTTAACGATAGAACGTAAACAGTCCTTAGCATTTTGACTGGATGTGCCGACTTTGTCGCAGATATCCATTATCTTTCCCCATTCTTCCGTTACATTGTTCTCATTAGTTGCCTTTTCTGATCCAATATAATCACAAATCATGATTTAATGGGATAAATAGGTATTCAATGGCATGCATAAACAAGAAAATAACAATTTCTTTTTAATAAAAATATTGAGATAATTAAGAAGATAACATGGGTTAACTCGCAGACGTCATAAATAAAATGTAACAAAGGGACGGGCGTTTTTTCATCATGTTGTGACACCCAGGTGAGATATCACGGCAAACTGTCATCGGGCGTGAAATCGCTGCTGTCTCGCGCGTATGGTCAGTGCGTCAAAAAATGTGAAAGTCGGATTTAGGCGACGGAGAAACAGCATGAAAGATCTGACGATGTTGCCGGAGGAGGTCAAATGTCAACAACCGTTTAATACGCCCAATGCAGAAAACGAATCGTTCCCCGTGTAAATCTACAAAGAGTAATCGCAGGCTCTCACGATAACGCGTGCAGCGAGAGGCGGCGTACTCGACCACGGTATCTGCTGATGCGCGTATCAGATAAGGGGCCGTGAGGAAACCAGGATATTACTCACCGACGTCAGCGTCGAAGGGCGAGGAGGTTTGAAAGAGGCCCATCGTCGCGGCTCTCTCGTGGAACAGCCGTGAAGATTGTTCCTAATGTCGTCGCGCTCGCACGTCGGCACGCCGTCGCGGAATAGCGCTACGCATCCAGCTGATATTTACTCACAAACGTCCGGCCAAGCAAATGATAGGATGATACTCCACTCCGCCGCATTAACGGACATCTTTGCCCCCGGATCAGCTAAGAACCTATCGATACCTAGATATCGATTTCTATCGATACTTCTCGATATAGACGAGGTGCGATCTATTGGTAGGGTTGGGTATTAAGGTACCTTTTCATGCTGACGTTCGACGCTCATTTTCGGCGTCAATATAAATCACGTGATAGAAATTGACGAATATCAAGCGTTAATTTTGATCACGTGACCTATTTTGACGCTGAAAATGAGCGTCGAGCGTCAGCATGAAAAGGCACCTTTATGCGTGACTAGGAGATAAAGTGCGTTCGGGGAGACGCTATTAGCGCTATTTCTGTCATTCTATCCTTGTTTTACGTCTAATAAACAACGAAGATAGAATAACAGAAGTAGAGCTAATAGCGTCTCCCCGAACGCACTAAATAGGTGCATTGGGTGCATTCAGTACTACAACCGCTCACTGAGCGCTGAGTGAGCTCTTGCATCTGATTGGCATATTCCGTTAGAACTAAAAATATAGACCAAACAAATACAAGAACTCACTAAGCGCTCAATGAGCTCTTGTATCTGTTTGGTCTATATTTTTAGTTCTAACGGAATATGCCAATCAGATGCAAAAGTTCACTGAGCGCTCAGTGACCGATTGTAGTACTGAATGCACCCATTATACTAAAGTAAGAGATCCCTAACCTTTAGATTGACTGAAGTGTTTCTAACACACATTGCTTTTCCAAAGATTTTGAAAGATTTCCAAGTTACTTAAATCAGGCCTAGAATGATGAAAAGAATTGTCATTGCAATAACTTCTGGAGTTATCGTGTCAGAAGTAATGTGGCAGTTGTACAAGAAATATAATCATTCTCGGAAGAAAGTGATTAATACTTCCAATTCGAATGGTTCTGTAAAGCAGCTTTGCAAAAATACAGAAGCAAAATTCTTCGAAGTCATGTTTTTTTCACAAGACTGTACTTTATGTCGACCACATTTAAGATGTATGAAACCATGTGCAAAGCTGAATTGTCCAGTAAGACACTTAAGGTAATTTTTTCAGTGATATAAAGGCAAAATAAAATTATTTATTCACGTCTTTCTCATAGCTTGCAACTGTATAGAACATATCTGATGTATTTGCAGGAGGATTATATATTATTTAGATTCTGCAATTCATACTTTGGACATATGTATATATTTCTTTACATTTACGGAATTGGCAGAGGCAATTATAAGGGCCAAAAACAGAAATGTTGTCGTAAGGATCATATTGGAAGATTCCATGACACATACTGATAAAAGTCAAATAATGAACTTTTACAAAGAAGGTTTGTGACAAGTATTCTGAAACATATATGGTATAATTTAATTAGATACAAATATATGAAAAATTTAATTGCAAGACATAATCTTATGTTAAATTTATATAATGTCTTACAACTTAGTATCAACCTAGTTGACATTATTTTGCTTTGCAGGCATTAAACCAGTGTTCAAATCATTAGACGTCTTAGTGCATCATAAATTTGTTATTATTGACAATAACATTGTAATGACAGGCAGTATAAACTGGACTAAATCAGCGTTTTTTGGAAATTTTGAAAATGTTTTAGTGACTAACGAATCAGCAATAGTTAAGCCATTTGTAAATGAATTTGAAAGGATATTGACGATGCTCACTGCTACAACTACAGAAACTAATTCTGAAACTTTAGATATACATTAACAATTTATTTTAAATGTATTTACTTACATTAAGTAAAGAACAGACATTTTTTTAATGCTTTTATTTTTAATAGATTCAGACCAAGATTCTTGGACTGTGATATGCTGACTTGTTTAAAATAAGTTATAAGAAAGTATTTCATGAAATTTAATTTTTATTAAGATTAATTTTAAACTTAAAAGATTATGTAACTTACCTATGTTTAATTTTGTATGCTAAAAATCTTTATAAAAGTATAAAGAGACGGATGAAGTTTCCTCATGTGTCAATCTTACGTGAAATCATTTTCTCTGAAGTTCTAATCTAAGAACACATTTTATCTATACGTGTGTATAAATATAATATTTCATGTGATATTTACACATTTTCTTTTTAACTTAATAACTTAATAATTGCCTCATTTCGTTTTGTATGTACGTGTATCATGTATTTCTGCCTCGAAATAATTGATATAACTACGAGATATACTAATAGGATTTAATTCTCTAATCGGATGAATCTTTGTGTTTTGGTGGATTAAATTTGATGCAATAACACGTACGGCGTGGGTGTACAAAAGGGAGTTGCCATGACGATTCTGACGTCATTGTGGTACTGTCTTGGTATTAAGGATAGCCTTTGTTTTCGCACAAATGAAGCTGCGCTCGTGATGCATATTGATTTTCTTTAATCGGGAACAGTCACGGTCTTCGGAGTTCATGGTCGCATATAAAGAGATCTGAAAGAGAAATTCAATTATAGATGTGCGTCATTTAATATAACATGTTTAATGCAACGTTATTGTTTTATTTTATTTTAGTTAGCCTGTGATATTTAAAGAGAAAGAGGCAATATTCCATTTTATGATGTTTAGTACATAAAAAAATGTATGTTATCGTACTCTTAATTATTGTTAAATAAATTTAATGTGAACTGTGCATGTAATTAATTATATTTTTAATATTTCTATAAGAAAACGTATGCAACAATTTTAAAAAATTTATTTTTCTAATCTTATTATTTTTTCTCTTCATTAATGCGAGAGAAATTTGTATCAGGATAGAGATAATTAGAGATTTGCAAAATAGATTTGTAAGAAATTTGAACTTCATCAAATAAATATGTTTTTATAAAAATATATATGTATTTCTTATTGTAGAAAGATGACAAGAGAAAACAATTAGACATTGTAGCATGATTTATAAGTTAGATGTGGACGATTCCTTGTCATAAGCAAAAATGAATTTTATACGGAAAAAAAGTAAAGAAACGATCGAGACAGATAATATTAATCCGCAAAATTAATAATTAGATAAATCTAAAAACAGAAATAAAAAATAAGCTTCGTCTTTCAGAGAAAAGTTCAAAATGTTACGACACAATTTCATGTATATGTCATCATATATAGTATCACGTTATTCTATAAATTCTCGTATTTAAAATTTCTCGTATGTATTTAATTTAAAACGTATATATTATTATAGATGCGCGTTCAGTAATCTAAATTTTATTCTTACAAATTTGTTCAAAACTTTATAGACAAAGTTTAATAAAACATTATTATTAATATCATTATGATTAATTAAAAACGTATCAAAGCATCTATTTTCCGTAGCAAATTTCAAATGTTGCGTTTTAAATTATCCGAATATTTGAAATATTTGGCGACTCCGCGCCTGCGCAGTGCGCGTCCGTGATGCGCGCTTTTTCAGCCGCCATGACACTTTCGGCTGCGCATCGCGTCGGTTTGGGTCGTAAACAGTGCCATGATGTTTCGCGAATTTTAACTTTCGATAGTGCGTAATAAACGTGAATTTTTGTCAGCAGTACCGATCAAAGGGACGGGCGATTATTGAAACGTGTCTGTTGCGGCGGATTTTCGCGATCGATGTTGTTTCGCGGTTACAATTGACGTTTCGTTGCTACACGAAATCATGGCATCCCGATTCAAATTTCGGTAGGTATAAATTCCAGTGACAGGGTATGCGAAAATGATCCTTACGCGCGAGAGAGGGCTTCAGCACAAAGATGGTCGTAATTGAGTCGTGAAACGTGAGTCGTAGTCGTAGGTCAACGTTTTGGTCAACCTACAACTACGACTTACGTTCCACGACTCGGTTACGGTCATCTTTTGTGCTTAGACCCTTAATTAGATCATCCCGATCATATCTAATGAAACATTCGTTTGTTACAGATAAACAATATATGAGATACCTAGCGAAAAAAATTTTTATGAAAAATATGCTTTGCCTTTCTGATTCCATCAATTGAGACAAGTTCTTAGAAATTTCTTAGTTTTTCGTAGATATATCTATATATTTGTACAAATATATTTGTAGTGGGAGACTTAGAGAGGGATACGTAGAGTGAGGTTTCTTTGTCTTAGAAATTCAATCTTAGGCCGGTATTCGTAGTCAGTTCTTATTTCAAGATCGTCTTAAGTAATGTCTTAAGCTAATGCGGCCTTCTGATTGATTCGTGACGCCTCAAGGCTGAGCTTAAGACGATCTTGAATACAAGGACTGACTATGGCTATGTTTACATCGTGCGCTTAGTCCGCGACCTATACAATAGGTGTCTTTGTTTAATATACAGGATAAACAAGGACATCTATTGTATAGGCCGCGGCCTAAATGCACGGTGTAAACGTAGCCTATGAATACCAGCTTTAGTCTTTTGTTTATTCGTAGAATGGCGTGTTTGTTTCGTGATACAATAAAATACAAAAAAAGGTTCCGTAAAAACTTTTAACAGAGCATCGGAATTAAGACATAAGAAAGGCTGGAGGATTTCTTAGTTTTTCAAACAAAAATCCCACTCTACATCCGTTACGAATATATCTATGAAAAACTAAGAATTTCTAAGATTTTATTTATGCAGTTTTTCATAAAAATTTTTCCACAGGAGGTATACAACAAATTACAACTGTACATCAATTCCCAGCAAACAAAATTTTGATATCAAAATGTCGATAAATAATCATCTTGTTGGCTGGGTTATAGATAATGAATTTCCGACAGTTTCGTTAAGGGGTGCGTTTTTGTCGTACGACACATTTTTTAAGCCTGTGATTGGCTACAAGACAGAGCGATCGGAGGGGGGACCTCTCTGTTCTGTACATTTGTCGTACGACGAAAACGCATAAATGAAATAGCACCCAAGGTTTGTTCGCATTGCAAGCTCCAACGTGATCCACCATGCTCCTACCATAACTCTTATTCACTCCAACGCGCTTGATAGAATGAGTAGGAGCTATGGTAGAAGTATGTTGGAGCATGTTGGAGCTTGCGACGCGAACAAACTTTAAATTCTGGGTGATTATAGTATCCATGGATGACGATAAATCGCGATGGTAATCAAGAAACACTGTCGTATCCTGTGTCGAGATTTACGTTTACTCGCATGATAACAAATGAATGTTCGATAGTTTCATCAAATGAATTCTGTACGATCATAGATAGCATTATTCGGGGTTTGTGTCCTAAGTAAATTTTTATCACTTTAAAAAATTACAAAAATTATTAAGTGATTTATATATATATACTTAATATCTTTCGAAAGTATTTATAAAGTTTATTTAAAAAAAGTTGTATATAAATATTATAAGTAATTACTTAATTGGTGCTTTTAGTTTTTTGAATAAAAGAAACATGTAGAACACGAATTCTCTCAGTTGTGCGGTGTACTAAGGATTAAAATATGATGTGGTGATTGAATAGATAAATTTTTTATTAGCCGCGATTACTGTTTATTCCCAGCAGGGCTATTCTGTAACTCTTAACGCAAATTTCGTTAGCGTTATAACATTCGTTGCGCAGCTTTTTTATCATGGTAACGATAACGATAACGAAACTTGCGTTAAGAGTTACAGAATAGAGGCCCAGATAGCAAAATGTCTACAATCTTCTAGCAGACTGTCAGTAGATTCGAACAGAAAATGACGGCAGTCTGCCATCAACTGCATCCGCATTAGGCTTGTGTTCTGTTAACATCGCCTATCGACATCCCAAGTAGAACACGGAGTCATAATTAAGTCATAATGGTATCACAGAACGTCATCATGATGTCATTTGATACCTAAAAATTGACTTATAAGTGACGAATGAGGTCATGATGACGTCCTCATGACTTTTATGTTCTACTTGGGATAATGTGAAGGCAAATTGTTGGCAGAAACTGAGCAGATCCTGCCGACATTGTCTGATTCTGTTGTTTTTTTTTTAGCAGTCTGTCAACAGTATTATGTACATCTAATTCTGTAACAATTCTGTTGCTATTTTGTTGGCATAGTGTGTAGCAGACATTTAAAAAATCTGCTTTTTACAGACTTAGCTATCTGGGTAGTTATTCTATAAAATTATGAAGTCAAAGTAGTTATTTATAATCGTTGTATTGTGCATAATTAATTAAAATGTGGAATTAATTGAAATAGTAATTGACAATAATGACAATAATCTTTTCATTAGTTGTGATTACTACTGTATTTATTCCGTAGATTAAAATCACAAAATCGATATAGGTAGTTATTTTTGTGATTATTACGTTTTTAAAATTTTGTACGTGAGTTAATATGAATTATAATTAAAATTCATGGTATTTATGTGTAATAATCGAGAATATATATAGCTATAGTGTAATTGGTAGTTATACGTAGTAATTAGCACTGAATGCAATCATTTTCTGATTAGTCGCTATCATCGCTTGTAGAACAGAAACGGAAAATCGATATAATTAATGCTGTAATTACAGTTGTAATTAACGCTCTTATCATAGTTGTAGAATAATATGGTTGTAGAAAACACTTTATTTAATTAGAATATAGAGTAATAAATGGCACTGGTCGTGATTACTTTTTTATTAACTACAGTTACTGCTTGTAATTGTTTTGTAAATTAAAAGGATAGAAGGAACTATCTTTTAACCGCTTGAGCACGAGTCTGATATAGAATTTATGTCAAATCTGGGATTATCTCGGACTATTACGTACTATGAACTAACGACCTAGCTGTGGCAGGGATTGATTCGAAGTTATGATTCCTCGGATATATTCTGAGCTAGCATTCTAGCCGCTCACGATTATACTGCAAGCAGACTTGAAGGAGTCTCGTTAAATTAATTATGAGAATAGGTATATATTCTCACTTTCAGACAGAATCCTTTGCAGGTTTGTCAAGTGTTTTAGTTTTATAAAGCCTAGTGCGCCAGACTCGACATCGTTCATTTGGATCCAGAAATTCTAGCGGCCTGAAAACCGCTGTGTACATCAGGCATTCATTGCATTGTTTAGAGTTCAGACTTGTGGAATTCCCCACAGAGATTCAATTATATTTATAAAACATTATTATATTTATAAAATTATGTGCATTGACAAATTTTTACTATTACATTTTATTTTTAATAATAGAAAACATAGTCGTAGATCACATAGTAGATATAATAGATATGGTAATAAAATACAATTGAAATTGTTGTAATTAATGCTATGATTGCTATAATTAATAGAATCTCATTTATCTCACTGTATTTTTTTGCGAATTTTTACATTGCTGGGGGGGGGGAATGACTTTTTAACTAATTAACAATAAATATGATATAAAAATAAGAGAGAAAACATGTATAATCAGTTAAAAAAATATCAGGTAATCATTATGTTATGTTTATAGTGTAATCGCGAGAACATGGAATAATTTCACCCGCGCGAGATGAAGTGCGGAAACTCCCGGTCAATTGTATGGAAACATCCAATCACGCTTGTACTGCATTTGCGATACCTTAGAGGTCTTCAAGGATGACGACGGGATATTAGTGGAATCAACCTTCCGTGATCCAAGGTATATCAAGGTAGGAAAGTTTCCTTCTTTTTAGAACTCATCTGTATTTGCGTGCATCGAGGTATCATTAATGCAAATATTTGAAAATTAAAGACGCTTATTATTTCTAACACTTTTATTTTATTATATAATATGTGACTAAAATATTTAATTCTTTTTAAATACACAACTTTCGATTTGCTCTGCATATTAATATGCAGACATAAGATTTTGAAAAAAATATCTATATTGAGATCTCTATAAAAATAATATTAAAATTAACATTTTTAGTATTTTGTATAATTCTGTATAATTGATAAAATTCTGGTTCTGATTCCTAGAAAATTCTTGATATGTTTTAAAATGATGTTAATAACTAAATATAAAAAATAAAGATTTGCACCTATACAAAGTCTATTTCTAGATTTGCAGCTACTTATTTTATGTTTTAGTTCTAAAATTGGTTATATCTTTATTTCAAATAAATTGATTTAAACTTTAATAATTTTGACATAAAAATTGTGTGTATATACTTTATTCAAAATTCCTAAGAAGGTTGGATATTTGAAAAAAAATTACTTTTAAAAACTTTGAAAAATTCTTTGCTAGAATTGAAAAATTATTATTGAATTTTCTTATTTTTCAAGCGTTTTTGTGTGTTTAGAGTAGTAAGATTAATTATTAAACTCTTGACGGACTATTCAAAACTTCGAACAGTTTCTCAAGTATTCTAACTTATTATTCTTAACACATTATAAATTCTTGACGGACTATTCAGAACTTCGAGCAGTTTCTCAAGTATTCTAACTTATTATTCTTAACATTATAATTGGTGAAAGAAAAAATAAAACAGTTTCATGACTTTTTGTTTTTTAAACAGTTTACACTTTTAAATTTCCATAAATAAATAATTTTTCATGGGATTCTGATGTTTTTTCTCTTTGGACAGTATCTTAAAATTTTTATCGATAAATATTAGGCTTTGTATAAAAATAAAAAATGATTATAGTTTTTATATTATGGAAATGTGAAATTGGCATTTTATATGTATATCTTCTTTTTTGGATTTACTTGTTATAAAACTTTTTATTTAAAACGTCAAGAACTTATAAATTTTTTAAGGAAGAATAAAATTTCTATTGTATTAAAATTGTATGAAAATGAGGTACACCTTAACATTAATAATAATAATAATAATAAATTAATAGGTATATGATTTAGTGAGTTTAAGTTTTAGAGCATTCATGATATCTTGCATGTACGCAATACGAATAAAGAATGGTTTTAGACTGATTTCGAAACTATATTGCAAATGAAATGGTACAAATCATGGAAACTGGTCGTTACGCATCGAATGGAATGTACTTGAGGAATTTTCTCACATCGGAAAATCAAATTGGCGTAATTGCGAAGATCATTATGCTTGCACGCTTATTCTTGACGCCTCGTTTCACAATTCTTATAAAGTTTCATTAATCTAATATTAGTTTCTACGTTTTGAAAGCGCGGAATTGTTTTCGCGAGTAAAGCCTCGAAAGTACCCTTGCAACTGCGATTTATTCGATTGTTTATCAGCGTCTCGTTTTTATTCGTTTCCTTCCCTTCGAGCGGACGATTTTAGAAGTCGAGTCGAGCCGTATTGTCGCCAGAAAGAGTTCGACGAGGGTGTAAATGCGAGTGTGTCGAAGTACTCTGAACACCTGCCAGGTGTCATAAAAAGTGCGATTCGTTGCTCGCGAAAAGCTATGATTTTCACATGAGGACATTACAACGATGTTTACATAGAGTACGCAACGATATTACACAGTAATATTATATATATTAAGTCCAGAATGTTAAAATATAAATATATTATATGTAGATTTTTAATTCTTGATTATATTAAATATCTCTATGAATCCGAAGAAGAAATTTTTGCCATTTATTAAAAGATCATAATTAATTTATAAATTGTTCAAGCAAATTTGAATCACCCATTGGACAGTAACATAAAATAATTAAATTGAAAAAATAGAGAAAATTAACCTTAAATTATTGGGATTAATTACAAAATTGGAATTTTTTCCCTCAATTACTTTATCTTAATAACACTTCCAGTTAGATAATATTATCATATTCCATGACACGCGAGTGTTTAATATTACGTGTAATTCTTAGTCACGTTGAAACTTTACGTATGCGTGTTCATGCGAAATTAATCCTTTGACGAGGGTTGATAATCCTGAAGTACCGCACGCACACATGTCCGCTTACGAGCTTAATTCTGTACCGTGTAGTTAGCCGTATTGATTGTCTATTTTTAGATACACTGACGGCAACCCTGCCGTCATCAAATATTAACCCTTGGCCCGAAATAGATCCACGCCCCGTCGGCTATACTTTATTATTCTGGAAAGAACAGCTGCTACTTATTATTTGGGAGAAAATCAAGAAAAAAGAAAGAAAAAGAAAAATTACGAGCTATCGCAATGAGATATGATTCTTCTTGTTTCATTGTGTATTATTGTGATATATCATGATTGAATTTATGATCATTTTTTATCCATTTTATCTATATTTTGCAATCAATATAAAAAGCTAATATTTTAGATATATGGCACATATAATTCGATTATTAGGCAATTTCTTTATAATTAGTATATATTATACTAATAAATAATATTATATGAAACTTTTTGTCACAAGAATGAAATTTTATTGAGTTGAACAGTTATTATACACATATATACTTTTTAGACTTACTCAGATAGGATGTCTAAAATTGAGATACGTAACGTTTTAAAAATGTCATTAAAATATCTTTTAGACACCATATTAAAAGATGTCTTAATAACGTCTTTACATAAGCTCGTTTTATGTCTCGATTTTGGACGCATTCTGTCTGGATACAGTAATTAGTGTATATCCTTCAGTATTATCAAATAATTTTAACATGCTTTGGTCAATTTGGGATTTTTTCTTAATATAATGTTGAAAGAAACTGCCATTTATCTCTTCTCTTAATTTTTAAAATTATGCATATATTAGTAATACGATAATAGCTATTATCGTAATTTTAATTTTCAAATAAAAATTTTGTTAGTTTACTTGAAAATAATTACATAATTATTTTGCCATCTATTTTAGAAGCTAGTTTTACTTTATTTTAATTATTAATTGTTTGGAAACATTAATATTTCTGTTAAAAATCAAAGAATTCCAAATCGGCCGAAAAATTTATGATAATTAGAGATTGAAAATCCTTAACATTTATCTCCGGAATAACCTAATTTATGTATCCGTTTGTACAAAATTGCATGTACTTTAATATCTATGCTTTTATTAACATTTACATTTTATTAACATTCATTAGCATTTACGATATGTATACATAACAATATTCGCAGAAAAGAATAGTTTAAAAATTATAAATAAAAATGTCACAAATATATGGGAAGCATTAATTCTAATTCGAAATATTATCGATCTCTATTTTCCAAATGCAACTTTACTGCACTAAAGTTATTAACAAACGGAAATAGCGCTGATATTATTAACTATCGGAAATCGTGTATGTGCGCGTCTGTGTTCGATACTCCGAAAATATCCTTCAGAATACGTACTTATTCGGATTATATCCTAGCTCTCTCGGATTTAAAATCAGTTCGAGATTAAGAGTTGTAATAAAACCCAGACAACACCATGTCCTTATTTTGGATATGTATGCTGTCTGGGAAATATATTTTCATTAGGGCCGATTAATGGCAAATTAAGAAAACCAGTTTCTTCTTACATTTGAGAGGAGGTTTATTTGCAATGCGTATATGTGTCTGTCTAATAGCGAGCAGTGTCCCGTCAGTATCGCATGTTCCAACGCGCAATCGCGCGCATCCTCGCGTCCTCATCCTTATCATCGTCGCATTTTTATATAGGTTGCATCCGCCCCGCGAAAGGCGCTTGAACCCAGTGACGGGGCGAACGACCTTTAATCCTGTCTCTCTCTCGCGAGGCCCCCATGTATACATGAACACTCCGTGGAGAGCGTTTTCTTTGACGTCAGAGGGCAATCATGCAACGTCGTAAAGCGAACATAGAACCCTACAGTCGAAATGCTCTGGGTGGTTCCGTCGTAAATTCGCACTCCCACACGATTGGTTAGTTGTCCTGATTCTATGAGAGATAAGTTGAAAGGAATTAATAGAAAGGGACTAATAGAAATCTTGTGGAAATAGGTGGATTAAAGGGAATTAAAGAAAATTCATTCCTGTGAGATCATACAGGTTGAACGTCCGGAATCAAATATGACTTATGACATTCTAACATTCTTTGACTCATAACTCTCTATGCATTATTATCACCTTGATTATTGCTAAGCTCAATGCAGCTAAAAAAGAATTAGAAGTAACTTTACCTAATTATAAAAATAGAAATATATATATATATAGATAGAAGAATAAAAGTGGCAGAAAAGAATTTAATGAATAGAAAGAAGTCTTCCATTTCAAAATTTGGAATTCGTAATTCCATAGATTAAATTTTTATTGACATCTTTTCATTCAACTATTTTCGGAAAACATAGAAACTTTGTGCATATTCCAAAATAGATTTATATTAAAAATTCTCTACCTTTTTCTATAAAAAAAAATTATCTCTAGAATTATACATCAACAACGTTCAAAAATATAGATTTCTCTCTTCACAAACGAATTTGTTAGATTGAAAATGATTAAGATGTAGTGTCGCTGCAACCGGTGCACCGATCACTACGTGCACCGATACATGTGGAACGTTGTCCATACGATGATATATAAATAAGTTGGACGGCATGAAAATAGACATCGGGGCGTTGGACCGGAGGATCGATGACGATACTCGTCCCCGGTGGCGGCTTGCCCGGCTTTATTTTTCGTCAAGTAACCGCATTACGCGACTTGGTCGAGACAGCACGTCTGCGTGAGAAGGCGCCTAACATCAACTTGCATTATCTTTTGATGTATATTTATATCTCAGTTCTAGCGACATCATAAATTTAACTTTGTCAATTCAGGCATTTAAAACATTGGATATATATAACTTTTTTTATGTTCTTATTTTTAGCACGTAAACGTATTATTTTACAACTGCTCGGTATCGTTTTCCTCTATAAATATATTCTGATGTATACAATGTTTAATTCATTTCCCGAAATTCTTATTTATTACAATTAAGAGAGAGAGAAAAGAGATAACATCTGTTTGATAATTGCTCTTCTGTTTGATTATTACAATAGTTTTGCTCTATGCTATAATATAAGAATAAGGGATAGAGAGAATTGAATAAAGTTTCTATAACAAGAATAAACAGGATCTTTTTTTTTTTAATTTTAATATTAAATATGATTTTTTATTAAAATAGAAATGTTAAAAATGAGAATATCATTTTGTTTCATCGTCCTAGTTTTAATACAGACTTTTTAATTAATGATTTCATCAATTTTACTGATCTACATATTTATTTAATCAGATATTAATAAAAGTAATGGAATGGTCGGAGCAAAGCAAATATCAAATTGTTGAATAATTTTATTGTTTTTCCGATGCTCGCAAATGTTACGCGTGCATTTGTTGTTGACTTTTGAGTTGGACCAATCGATTAAATCTCATCGTGTGTTGTTATGTGACGATGCGTTTAAACGTACCTGCACACTGTATATGTACTTGATGTCCGCTTTGCGGAGATAGCGTCCTGTCAAGTATCCAGTCGGTTCGGCGCTTGTCAAAACAAGCCGCTGAGAATACTCGCCACGTGGATGGAAATAGCGGTACGCCGGTCTAAAATACGTGCGCATCGGAAGGAAGATGATGGAACGCGGGTGCATGTCGAGACATTCGTTTGATGCATGTACGCCAGTGGCGTAACTAATGGCCTCGAACACCCGGCGTTGCCAGCGAAATTAAAAACTAGAGAAGAGAGAAATAAAAGGAAGAGCGCAAAAGTGAAGAGTCAGAAAAGGGGAAAGGAAGGAAGGGAATAGAAGGATACGGGAAAACAGGGTTAAGAATCAGAAAAAAAAGAAAAGAAAAACTAAGAAAGAAAAGGCAAAGACAGGGAAAGGAAAAAGAAGTAAAAAAAGGATATTAAACTTGTTATCAACGAGATGATTTTATCGACAACAAATTATTACGAGAAAAATATTCATTCTACGTTTTTTCTCAATCTTTCGTATCAAATTATTATGAATGTCTCAGTTAACACCGCGATAACGAGCTTGTTATACGTTCACAACGTTGAAGTTTACACATGTTTATATATTTGGCTTGAAAAATATATATTGGAATACATAATATGTATAATAAAGAAACGGGAAAGTGGGCCGAGGATATGTCACAGTTTGTGGGTCGCTTAGTAAAGATTAAATAAGTAAAGATCTTAAAATATTCTTTGGAGTGTTACGTACTCGTGTGTCAACGAATATCAGGACACTTCGCATCGCAGACGATGAATTTATCTTGGCACTCTTGGGATCGAGTAAATGACATCTAGGTGCTCCCATCAAACGTCACAAGAACGACAAACATGCAGATGTATTAGATGAAAAGTTGGACGTAGCATCAATTAAAGATAAGACGATGTTCTTACAATATCGAGATAAAATCAGTATCATAGAAAGAAGGAAATATAAAAATTTTAAATTGTAATATATTCAGAAATTTAAAAAATGTAACATTAAATAAATTAGGAGAATATATTATGAAGAAAATAATATTCCAAAAATATTTCAATTAGTTGGTTAACATTAAATTGCGTTAAAAGAGTTAAAAATTCAATTTTTAATTACTCGATGTTTTTACTTTCTCAATGTGTACTCAGAATTACCGATTTATTATTTATTGTAAATAATATTATTTTTGCGTATTTTAATTTCTTTTAAAAACTTCCGAGAATATCAATTTAAGCATTAAAAAGAGGATTAAAAAGTTTTACAATTTTAAACGAACAAAAAAGGTATATAATTTTAATTTTAGAAAATTGAAATATACATGTACATGAAGATCTCATTAAATATTATCAAAATTATCTAAATTATGTATTATCAAAATTATGTTGTTCAAAAACAAAGGTATATGCTTCTCTTCTCTACATTGAAGGAAGTTTCAAGTGTTCTCGAGATTCGCGAAATAATTAGACTGCCTCTTGCAAGGTTCACCTTTGCCTCGGCTATTCGCGTGCACTTCCAAAGAAAAGAGTGGAAATTTCACATTCGCATGCTTTTACCCTGACATCAAGGTCGAGCTGGTTCGAATTTCTACATAATTAAAGTTGACTAATGACCTTGCTAATGGTGCGCATGCTTAATTTCTCGATATAAATGCAAATATCGAATGACGTGATATTCTGTTTGACATTGTGTAACATTATTGGTAATTTCCATGCATGATCTAGAAATGTGTACATCTGTCGATCTTTCTGTCAATTATTACACGACGAGGCTACAAGAGCCGTAGTAAAAAATACGATGTACGTAACAACGCCTGTTACATCGCGCATCTATTCGCTTCGATAGGGTGATTCCGGGGAACGAGAGGCAGGGTGATTCGCTTTCAGTTGGCCCGGGTATCCAGGGTTCGTCGTCATAGCGACACCCGAGCCATGGCTAACCACCCCATTCTACACTATAGTCGGATGTAGACCGCGTAGGTTGAAAAATCTGAACGACGCGCCCTAATTAATCTGCCGATGAACAATTCAGTTTGCATTCTCGCTAAAAGTTACACAAGACATAATCTAGATAATGCACGGAAAAAAAATGTTTCTGGTTTACAGCTAATTCTGATGAGCTGAAATTGCATTAGCTACTATAGCTATGAATTTGCTAATACAAAGGATTTGCTGCTGTAGCTAATATAAGGACGTGATAGCAAAATATGCATGTCTGTTACAGATCGATTTATTTAGCAATATGAAGTTAGTTGTCATAGTTATCGGATATGTCTGTGCAAAAGAAAATTGTCTCTATCACAGTTAAATATGGTTTGCTGAAACTGTACTTGCTACCAAATTGTCTGTTACACAGAACGTTTGCTGCAATGATCAATACATCGACATAATAGTAAATGCTTGTCTGTTACAATGATAATATTTAGGCCTCACAGATAATGGAAATTAGATCTCGCAAATACGACAATCATTAGGTGTCCATATAATGCTACTGAATTTAGCTGCCATATCTAATGTTTAGCTGTGGCAGTTAATCTTTTTTTTCCGCGTGGATTTACGTATAGGCAAGGCAGATAATTACTTTGATATCAAGCTTCTGGACAACGAAATCAAATTGAATAAAAAAGAATTTTAATCTGTGATAGACAGATTTAAACAGGGTTAATGTAAATACTAATAATGAACTATAATAAAAATTAATTATTTTAATTTAATAATACAAATAGAATATATATAATTATATATATTAAAATAAGAATCGTGTGTGGGAAAATTAATAACACTTTTTGTATCAATTTTATGCAATTTCAAGATTTATTTCAATATATACAAAACATTGCTTCGTATTAATGAAGGCTGTGCACGCCGTCTTTCTTTTCTCCACTCATTTATCTTATCACTCAGTCAATTCGGACAATACGGAGGACTAGTAATGAGATAATAACGATTGTCCGAATATTGTAGAGTAGCGACGTCATAATGTTCGCGCGTATATATTTCCACATTCAACGTATAAATATATAGAAACACGCATTCGCATGGATTCCGATCGTTAACGCGTTCTTTATACCGATCTTTACGAGTACACAATTCATCCGGATAATGATCCACTTGCGGAATATTTTAGAGAGAGATCCGTGCACGAGTCTCACACGTTGCGATTTATTTACTGCGGTGATTTTATGTCTGCGGAAAATCACGTGCGTCGGAAGCGAATAAAAATAAACCGGCGCCTCTTTTTCCTCAATACATTAGGAGCTTTTCTAATTCAGTCTTATAATTTTATGTTCGCGTAATTCGGATATCCATAAAATGTAAATCAGTTCCATCGATTTATCATACAATCGCACGTGAGAATAGAAATTGATGTCATTATGTATAATACAATTAATGTAATAAAATTATAATAGGAAGAGAATATTACATTAATCTCTTATTATGACACGAATTAAGGTGCGAATTAAAATACCCAATCGCAAGAAGCAAGCGATGAATTTGGCAACCGATTCGTCGCGAAACACCCATTTTATATGTTGTTATTCGTAGGTGTTTTAATGCAAGATCGTTAGCGAAAGATTATTACAATTGTTGGAATCGCAACGTGCATGCAATATTACGCTATACTTATATCACCGTTACGAAATGGCGTAACTAATTGTACAAACGGAACCTCTATGCGCTACACTATAAACTGCTACAAGAATATATGTGTACTATATTTGCCTACGTATATACGTACACACGCATATTTATATATACATGTCTAGCACGAATGCGAATATATACCTGGCTATGTAAATGTATCTACATTTGTGTGATTTACATCTTGTTGATTACATCTTCCGATAACAATCCATCTCGCGTTATGACCTCTTCGTATCTTTTTCGGCTGCGGTAGATTCTTAAACGTTTTCGGCATTTTTTTCTCGACACGAATTATTTATTGAATTTATATCGTGATAAAAATTTTAAAAGATACAAATTTCTTAATTTACATAGCAATTAAAATCTTTTTCCATTTACCAATTATTATGGAATAAGAATAGATTGTTTCCGAAAATGTTTCCACGAACTACGCTAAATTTGGAGTTGTGCTCTCCAATTCTAGGAATCCCTGGATTATACAGTCTTCTTGTTTCCTTAGTTCTTGCCTAACAATCGAGATTACACCACTAATAATAAGTAATATAAACAGAATGGGATTTCAGATTTCAATGATATACAAAATAACTTTAAATGACTGGCGCATCTGACCTCGCGCTTAATTGCGCATAAGGCATTACTAAGACCATCGGTTTACCAGAACAATTGACTAATGCAAAAATCATATGCGCTGGTATTATTGTCTCTATAGTTAGTACATTAAGCTAATTATCAGAGTTTACCACCGTTCTTTTGGTCGCATATTCTCTTTCTCTTTTTTTCTCTCTTTTCTATTTAGATATTTATATATCACATTTATACTTAATTGCTAGAGCATTTTACGATCAAGAGACATATCTCATTTCTGTTTCAAATTCCCAAAGCAACATAAAATTCTAAACAGAGGGATAACGTCTATGAGACCAAAATGTTTAAATATCTTCATGACATCTTTTGTGTATTAACTTTTGTTATATTAGTTGTGATTATACCATTTTCAACACCAATCTATACAAATATCATTGTCTCTCGAATTTGTCCGCAATCTTCATTCTTATTAATTAAACAAGTTCAGTAATTGGTCCGCAATCTTGTGATTAGCTTTTCGACACTTTGGAAACATCGCAGAAACAGGGTCATGTTCCGCTTTCTTCGCGTAGCACTCGAATGAGTTCCGGAAAGTGTCTCTCGGCTAGGTAGCTCTAGCTGATTATTTGGCACATCTATACGAGGTCGGCATGTAGAAGCTGCCCATTCGGAACTTACTCGGTTCCTCCTGAGTGACCCGAAGGCACGGCTCGCTGCAAGTTCTCACTATTTCTCACATGTCCTCCGTGCTGAAGCTGCTGATCAGACCGGGCTCTGTGTCTATGTTAGAATCACATTGCATTACCCATTCCCATATCCTCTTAGTGACGACTTTCTGGTCCACCGTAGTCTCCAGGCCGTAACTGTTAAGTAGCTTTCTTAACTTATTCTTGTTCTCATCCACGTTGTGCCGATCGTCCAGAATAGTATCTAGATAGAGTAGGCTATCGCCTCGCCTGGCAAGGCTCTCGCTAACATCGACCGACGTTGACGTCGCACTGTGGCTGATCTTACTGATACACCACGAATCTTTTAGGTACTTGTTGATCTCGGTCACGTGAGGCCTTTTCTCCGGCTTGTGTTCGAACGCTCGCCTGAAGTATCGGAGTAGCCTAGGAGTGAAGCGACGGAAAGTCGGTGGGATTTTGGTGGTACGTCTCTTCAGCCATCGTTGGAAGGCCGAGTAGTCTGGGTCTTGGATCGGGTCGGCGCTCTGCCATGGCGGGTTACCGGTCAGACAAACGAAAAGGACAATGCCAAACTGCCAGCAGTCTGAGCTCCTCTTGCAAGCATACCTTTCATTCTTGATGATCTCGTGAATCTCGGGAGGTTGGAATGGCACCCAGGTACAACGGATCTTATTCACAAGGGTGCCCTCGCGCTTTGTGCAGCCGAAGTCGCATAGCTTCACTTTGCTCATGTCTTGCGCGAACACTAGCACGTTTTCCAGCTTGATGTCACGATGGGCCAGTTGTTTTGAATGGATAAAATCGAGGGCCGAGGCGAGTTGACCAGCGATTTTCTTACAAGCATCCTCGTTCAGCCCGCCGGCTTTCACATTGCCAGCGAGATCACCGTAGGGCGCGTATTCCTGCGCGAAGACGAAACATTTCTCCGCCTTGAAGGCGACTGCGTACGAACAGAGTATATTAGGATGCGGGCTTAAGTGGTACGAGTAATGGAATTCTCGGAAAAAGTCCTTCTCCGACGTGAGTTCTTGATGAACCGCTTTTAGGACCACTCTTGTCTGAGTGGTCCTGTGCGTTGCCAGTAGGACTTTCGCGAAACTACCTTCGCCTAGAGTTTTCTCCACATTGTACTCCTTCGATAAGTCCAGTTCCTCGAGGGGCACCTCTTGGATTCTGTGGATGCCTGATTCTTTCTTCTCGTGCAGCTTCATCTGCAACAAAAAAAGAATTCAAGGTTTTAGACAAATTGATCTTGCTACTTTCGGATATAGAGAGATAGTGCAAATCTGTATTGCAAGTAATACTTATGATGGATTTTACAAAAAAATTGAATATGATAGTACGATCAGATTAAAGAGAATTATTTTATTTCAATTTAAATCAGTTATTTTTTTTTTTAGACATCTTGATATCATCGTATTATTATTTCATTTTATTTTATTCTATTTTCATCGTTATTGTAACAAAGACTGACTTTTTCTTTGCTATTTTCGTTTCATATAGGCGTAACGTATTTGTCCTTGCCATTTTCGTTTTGAATAAACCGCCTCCTCGTCAAGACCGGAAATTAGAATTTCATCTGTCCACATTAAAGGACTTCAACATTGATTTTATACTTGGATAACTCTGTGTCAAAGGAATATTATCTTTGTCTCGTAGGGACAATGGACCTCATATACGACGCCTACAATCGTCAACGCGACAAACGTACGATCGTATTGAGGAACGTTCCCACGCTTTCTTCCGCAAAAAGATAATATTCATTCTTCTTTTCCGATCGTGCAACGCGCGTTCTAGTTCATAAATAGCAACGCGTAGATCAATCGCGGTTCTATGATATATCGAGAACACGTGTGATATTGTGGGCCGCGCGAGGTAGAAGCCGTCTGAAGAAAGATTATCCCGATGACGTAACCATTCCCTAAATGAAAATGTACATCTTTTCCTATAAAATTTTTTTTTGAAAAAAAAAATTACGTGAAAGATCTGAGTTTTTTTATTAATTATTAAACATATATAACATAATAATAAAGCCTTATTTTTTAAATAAAAAGTAAAAGTTACTTTACATATTTAATTGTTATTCTAATTTGAGAGTTAATATTTAGAACTGTATGTTACTTCGTTTGGAATTTATAAGAAAAACTGATGTATGATTTAAACTTTGACATGGAAAATTCGATTATAAATAGATTCAAAGAATTTATAGATGAAAGCAAGTACTGAGAATTTATGTAGTTATGTTACACAACATATATACAACGTAAATCGTGTATTTTCACCGATAAAATGCACAAACTAGAATTCATCGGAATCCATTTATCGTTATTGCATAACAGCAACATTAAGCAGACATTGATCTATAATCTAACGATACTCCTGGTGGTTTTGGGTGCCGTTTCTCCTTCAGCCGCGTAATTTCGCACATGCGTCATTAAACGCCGCGGTGCATCTGCTATCTCATGTAAACGGAATCGTACGTTATATTCTCGCTCGATTTTATGATCACGCGTCTTGAGAATCGATAATTTTGTTGATAGAGTGCGCGGCAAGAAGAGTTTTTGGAACATCGCCACTGGAGATAGCAATCCTCGTTCTCTTTGCGCGCACTATCGTACTCATGGTACTTTTTCTTTGCCGTTTTCGTTGAAAAGAGCTGCACTCTCGCGGTGCAACGGAAAGCCTGAGAGTCGGGCCGGAGGGTGGTTGGGTGAACCCAGGACATTTAGACCCTCGCTAGATCAATAGCGAGAACCGTTCACGCTTTGGTTGACGACGCGTGAATCTGGTCGGCGCCGAATCCCAAAACTTTCCAAGCTTGCACGCGATTTTTGTTTTCGCGAGACAGTGTCATGCATTCGTTGATTCGTCGTCCAATTTCATCGTATTTATAACGAGAAATAAAACGGAGTTAAATGTGTCATAAAATAGACTGCGAATGGTAAAAGATAGATATACATATATAGATGGCAGATCGATAGAGTTTTCTTTATTTTGGGCGAATCAAGGATAATTTGAAATATTATATATTTAGTTTACATTGAAATATAATTTAAATGAATTGAAAGTCAGATAGACAGAGAATAGAAAATACGATAAATTGTTAATCGTTATCTTACGTCGCTTACATACACAATCAGTTCTTAAAAATACAAAAATTTATATTTGCGAATTTTTAGTTATCTGCATTTATATTATTTATTACTTAAGTTTATACATTATATTGTTATTTAGCTTAATATGGAACGATCTGATAATGAAGGGGTATACATATTTATATCTAAAAAAAGATTTAAAGGCTACGAGATACAGATTGTTCTATGTTTTTAGTAATTTCGAAAGATTCATTTTTTATTGAACTACAACACATGGATCATTAAGAGACACTTAAATCGCACGAAAACAAACATCGTTCATTTAACGATGAACATTTATCTACTTCAGACCGTTCCATAAATTTCTGGAGATCCGAGATAGCGTAAATGTCATCATGTGACGAAACGAATGCAGTATGACGCGACAGACTCGTGGGTGGCGTGGTCATGTATATTTTAATAACGCGATGCATCACATCGGGTACGGGACAAAATTTCATATTGAGAACCTTTCTATTTCAATTATTAACAAGATGTACAATATTATCTTTGCCTCGTAGATATGTGTATTTGCTGTATGACCATTGTAAAAACGTCACTCATATTTGAATTCACTTTTTGTTATGTAATGACTTTAATTTTAATAAATTGGAGATAACGATGTCTCCCGTTTTTCTATTTTCTGTTCATTGTTTCGTGTCATGGTTATTTTTTCACATAACCACCGGTTCAGACCGGTTAATTCTGACAAGCCTCAGAGGCACAGATATATTTAGCATTTATGTTTACTGAGCACTCTATTTTAATACACGCGAGTTAGTAGCGTTACACTTTGGTGTGCGTGCGTGTGTGCGTGCGTGCATACTGTGTGTTTAATGAGGTAATTTTGTCGATATATATATATATATATATATAGAAATCGACAACTTATAAGAGCCACAAGTGTCGCGGAAATCGTCTATGTTAAGCCTTTAAACATTTATAGAAGTACAGTGTGCTATAGTCAGTTATAATGATAATTTTTTAAGATTTCTTATGGTTCGTTAATAATTTATTATAATTTTTTGCATTTCTTATTTTTTTATTGATATATTTTAATAAAGATATTTATAAAATTCGTAAACATTATTAAACATAGCATAATTTTGAAAGTATAATTTTTATAATGTATCTTTAACTCTCAGCAAGCACGTCTCTCAGAATCTCGTCATATAAAAAAAAAAAGAATTTCAATATTCATGATTTTTTCAAATTTCGTTGTAAAACTCAAGATATTTGCTGAGAATTAAAGTATCGGCACTAGAAAATTTGTGTAGAGAGAGAGAGAGTCATATACATTAAAGTTACGCCAGCTACAATGATACAAGTGATAACACAACATAGATACGTACCACGATAAAATTCGTTTGACAATTGATTGAAACGTCACTTCACTCTGGTACACTGTGTTCAATGTATACGGATATCGATAAATACGCGTACAAATCACTCTTGCTCGACTAAATTCCGATTAGCTTGTCCTCAGTTACATCTTCATATCGCGATGAGTCCTGACACGCGCGTGTATCAGCTGCTCACAAGTATCACAAACGCCGAATCAAGTCAGCGCGCGTAATAGGAATTATGTCAGCCGTGTCCTCTGACAGTTTCGCTTTTGGAGCAGGTGTCACTTGAGAGACGGAAATAGAGACTCCGATAGGGAGGTATCGATACGACGACCGG